>NW_006408600.1:4709742-4731224 GCF_000296735.1 Chrysochloris asiatica | reverse complement strand
GATCAGGTGATGAGCTTGAACAACCTTTCTTACAGTTCAAAATGACTTTGCAGTCCAGTGCATTAACCCACAGCTCCACACCAGGTTAATGCACTGGCCTGCAAGGTCAGTTTGAACTACAAGGTTGGCGGCTCAAGTTCACCAGCTGCTCCTCAGAAATGCTATACAGGGTCTCTATGGGTTGGAACTGACTCTATGGCATTTAACAACAACAACATATATAGAATTGTTGTTAAGTACCATAGAGTAGTTTCCAACACATAATGACTCTGTGTATATATAGGGTTTCTGAAGTTGTAAATCTTTGAGGGAGCATAAATTCTCATTTTTTTCATGTGGACTAGATGGTGGACTGTAACCACTTGTAGTTTACAGTCCAGTACTTTGGGTAGTGTGCATGTTGCTGTGATTCTGAAAGATAAACCATGAGTATGTTTTAATACCAGCAGGGTCACCCATGATGCACAGATATTGGCTGAGCTTCCAAGCAAAGAAATATTATGAAAAAGAAGAGACAGAAAACTTTACAAATGTTTAATCACTGAAAACCATATGAATAGCAGTGGAACATTGCAAGTACCAGAATATTGAATATTGAAACATGATGAAGAGCACCAGAGAATTGTCAGATACAGTGTCTGAAGAAAAGCCCATCAAGATAGAAGATACTCAAAATGAAACTGGGTAAGAGCTGCCTCTTCAGAGTAGAGGAGACCATGATGACACAGATGGAGTAAAACCTTCAGGACCTTCATTTTCTCATGGGGGCACAACACAAAATGAAGACAAATAAGTCTAAACATCAATAATAATCAGAGCATGGAATTACAAAGTACAAATTGAGGAAAATTGCAACTTTTCAAAAATGAAATGGAACACATGAACATTGATATCTTAAGCATTAGTGATCTAAAATGGACTGGTATTGCCTATTTTGAATCTGACAATCATATGGTTTATTCTACCAGGAATGAGAAATTAAAGAGGAAAGGACCCACATTCATCATCAAAAAGAAAATATCAAGATCTGTCTTGAACTACAACACTGACTGTGATACAATGTTGCAAGGCAGATCAGTTAATACCACTATTCCAATTTATGCACAACCACTAAATTAGTGATAATGAAATTGAAGAATTCTATGAATTTCTTCAGTCTGAAATTGATCAAACATGCTATCAAGATGTATTGATAATTACTAACAATTGGAATGCAAAAGTTGAAAACAAAGAGGAAGAATTAGTAATTGGAAAATATGTCCTTGGTGATAGAAACGATGCTGGAGATCTTACAATAGCATTTTGCAAGACCGATGACTACTTCATTGCAAATACCTTTTGAAACAATATAAATATATCATAAAGAACCAACGATCCTGAAGGAAGAAGTCCAAGGTGCATTGAAATAATTGACAAAGAACAAGGCACAGGTAATTGATAGATTACAAATTGAAATATTTAAACAAACTGATGCAGCACTGGAGGCACTCATTCATCTAAGCCAAGAAGTTTGGAAGTCAACTATCTGGCCAACTGATTGGAAGAGATCTGTATATGTGCCCATTTCAAAGAGAAGAGACCCAACAGAATGAGGAAATCATCAGACAATATCATTGATATCCCATGTGAGTAAAATTTCACTTAAGATAATACAAAATTGGCTGGAACCATACATTGACAGAGAACTACAAGTGGTTCAACCTAGATTCAGAAGAGGATGTGGAATAAGGGATATCATTGCTGACTTTAGGTGGATCTTGGCTCAAAGCAAAGAATAATAGAAAGAGGTTTACTTGTGCTTTAATGATTATGCAAAGGCTTTTGATTGTGTGTATCATGACAAGCTATGGACAACATTGCAAAGTATGAGTATTCCAGAACACTTAATTGTGCCCATGAGGAACCTCTATTTAGAACAAGAGGCAGTTGTTTGAACAAAACAAGGGGGCACTGAATGGTTTAAAATTAGGAAAGGTATTTGCCAGAGTTGTATTGATTCATCATACTTATTCAATTTTAATGCTGAGCAAATAATCAGAAAAACTGGGTTATATGAAGAAAAAACTTGTCATCAGGGGTGGAAGAAGACTCATTAACAACTTGCGATATGAAGATGATACAACCTTGCTTACTGAAAGTGAAGAGGACTTAAAATAGTAACTGATGAAGATCAAAGATGACAGCCTTCAGTAGGGGTTGCACCTCAATATATAGAAAACAAAAATCCTCACCACTGGAATACTAAGCAACATCTATATAAATGGAGAAAAGTTTGAAGTTGTCAAAGACTTTATTTTTCTCAGATCAACCATCAACACTCATGGAAGCAGCAGTCAAGTAATCAAATAACATATTGCCTTAGGCAAATCTGCTAAACAAGCCCTCTTTAAGGTGTTGAAGAGCCAAGATGTCAGTTTGAGGACTAAAGTGTGCCTCACCCAAGCTGCGGTATTTTCAATAAGCTCATATGCATGTGAAAGTTGGACTGTAAATAAGGAAGACCATAGAAGAATTGATGCATTAGAATTACGGTTTTGGAGGAGAATATTAAAAATGCCATGGACTGCCAAAAGAACAAACAGATCTGTGTTGGAAGAAGTACAGCCAGAGTGTTTCTTGGAAGCCTGGATGATCAGATTTCATTTCTCTTACTTTGACATATTATCAGGAGGGACCAATCTCTGGCGAAGCATATTATGATTGGTAGAGTGGAGCATCAGAGAGAAAGAGGAAGACCCCTAATGAGATGGACTGGGAAAATGCAGCATCAATGGGCTCAGGCTCTTGAGAAAACTGTACATAGACCAAGATGCAGTTGCTCAAACAGAAAAAGGGAACACATGATTTACAATTAGGAAAGGTATGTACCAGGGTTGTATTCTTTTACCACACTTATTCAATATGTATGCTGAGCAAATAATCTGAGAAGTGGGATTATATGAAGAAAAGCATGGCACTGGATTATTGAAAGACTCATTAACACCCTGAAAAATGTGGATGATAAAATCTTGCTTGCTGAAAGGTAAAGAACACTTAATTAAAATACTTGTGAAGATCAAAGATCACAGTTTGTATTATGGGTTACGCCTCAATGTAAAGAAAACAAAAATCCTCACATCTGGACCAGTAAACAACACCCATGTAAATGAAGAAAAGTTTGAAGTTGTCAAAAGACTTCATTTTTCCCAGATTAACTATCAACACTCATGGAAGCAGCAGTCAAGAAAGGAAATGACACATTGTATTAGGCAAATCTTTTGCACAAGTCTTCTTTCAGTATTGAAGAGTAAAGATGTCAGTTTGAGCATAAAGATATGCCTGACCTAATCCATGACATTTTCAATAGCCTCATATGCATATGTAAGTTAGACAATGAATAAGGAAGATGGTAGATAAGTTGATGCATTTGAGTTATTGTGTTGGAGGAGAATATTGAGAGCATTATGAACTGCTAAAAGAACAAACCAATCTTTGTTGTAAGAAGTAAAGCCAGAATACTCTTTGGAAGCCAGTATTCCCACACTTTGTCACTCATACTTTGAACATTTTATCAGGAGGGACCAGTTCCTGTAGATGAATATTATGTTTGCCAAAAGAACAAACAGATCTGTGTTGGAAGAACTGCAGTTAGAATGCTCCTTGGAGGCCAGGATGGCCAAACTTCGTTTCTCATACTTCAGACATATTGTCTGGAGGAACCAGTCGCTGGAGAAGGATATCATGTTTGGTAAGGTGGAGTGTTGCGGGAGAAAGATGAGGTGTTCTGCTCCCGTAAAGATTTACAGCCTTGGAAACCCTGTGCACGGTTCCTATGAATCGCGCCTACTCCACGGTACTTAACAACAACAACAAAGGTGGAGGGTCAGAGAAAAAGAGGAAGACCCCCAACGAGATGGATTGGTCAAGTGGCAGCATCGATAGACTGAAGCGTGGCATCAGTAGTGAGGTTGGCCCAGGATCGGGCAGAGTTTCATTCTGCTGTGCATAAGGTCGCTATGAGTTGGTTCTAACTAGATGGCACCTAACAAAAACAACTGTGCAAGGGCATTGTGATCTTGCATGACAATGCACATGCTCACACCTGTGCCCACACTGTTGACACTGCAAAACTACTTTTGAGGTGTTAAAGCACCTTCCATATAGTCCTGATCTTGCTGCATCACACTTTCACCTGTTTGGTCCTCTGAAAGCAGCCCTTTGAGGACAAAGCTTTGCCACCGATAAAGTGAAGACAATGGTGCATTTGTGGTTTGCAGCATAGCCTAAAACATATTTTAATAAAGGAGTAGAAAATCTTGTTGACAAATGGACAGAGTGTTTTGAAAACCTAGGAGAGTATGTCGAAAAATTATGTATTCGTCTTTTCTAAAAGTTTATTAAAATAAATACTACAGTCAGAGTGCAGATAAGTTTTGCCTCATCCTTGTGTGTGTGTGTGTGTATGTCTACATCTATATCTATATATTGATATATAGAGATATAGACATACACACACACACACATATATATAGATTTAGATATACATATATATGTATGTGTTTGGTTTTTTGTTTTTTGTTTTCAGTGTTATTGAGTAGGTTCCTTCTCATAGTGACCCTGTATAGGACTTGTGAGGGACAGCTGGTGGGTTTGAACTGTCCACTTTGCCACTCAAAAGCACCTTGTGGTCCAGTGATTATCCTATAGCACCACAGCAGGATATATATATATATATATAAAGAGTGAGATATGCATATATAGTGGGGTTAAGGGGTTTGGATTTGTGGGGTCAAAGACCTGTGATACTCATTGACTGATTCATTCCATATGTTTCAAATATTTCTTTCTAGAATTGATCACATAGTATTTTTATCATAGTGACATTGGAAAGAGCAATATCCTAGTTGTTGCTTAGAAGATGGTGGCCTTATTTGACTTCATTCTGCTTCAGTTGGTTTCCCTAAGGTGCCACCCCCAATATGATTTTCTAATGTGTTTCTTGATTTAAGAGTAGGTGTCACTTTTGTAATGGATTATGTCCTCCTCATCCAGAACTTTTTCTACATTCTGTAAGGAAATGCCAGCCAGCTGGAGTAGTGGGGTAACAAATACAGCTGGGAATTTCTGGTCCACAGGTGTCCATTCTTACATTTGATAGCTTGCTAATATCAAAGCTAGATTTGTTGAGGGGATCGCCACAGTTGTTTCACAGAAAGAAAATTATCCACAAGCACTAATATTAATAATCCCTTCCTCCATATCTGACTTAATGCTTGAGCTAGAGCCATGGGCCCTTATTTTCCCTGAGATTGAGCCAGTATCAGGTTCTCCATCCTTTTCACAAGTGGGTGGCAGACTTTCAGGGTAGGAATTAGATGGGTGCAGGTGGTACCACCTGCTGGAAATGCTTTTGTGTATTTTGTGCACAACATTGCACCACTCTGTCTTTTTTTGCCAATAACCATGGTACTATTTGTTGGAGCTTAAAGTTTGTTTCAAACTCTAATTTGGGACAAAAAGAACATGGAAGGAATTATGTTTTCACTGAAAAATAGAACAGGATAGGAAAAAATGTATATTGTTGTGTAAAATTCAATGTAAGATAGCCTATTTTAAAAGCATACCAATTCATTAATAAATGGTAAGTGACATTTATTGATAATTTTCCAGGAGCTAATTATATTTATTTGTTATCGTTGTTTTTTAGCTGAAATACAATAATCAGTAAACTGTGTGTTCCTAAATAATACAAATGGATATAAACTTAAATTACAAGTTTCTATAAATTAAAGATGAGTTCCTAACACATTTGTATTTTCTTTTGATTGGTATCTTATACAATATATGATTTCTTTCAGAATTATTAATTATATTGTTTTGTTTTCCTGCTAAGCCCTAAACAGATAAATAGACTGGTATTTGTTGTATTTATAAGATGGCTTTTGTTTTGCAGAACTATATCAAGTGACAAAACAAACCACAAAGAAGCCATTTGCAAACTGGAAGCAAAGAATGAGACAGTTTAAGCACCCTTTAATCTGAGCTAAAATTATCAAAGTAATGATTTCTTTTAAAGTGTTCTTAAGATTCCTGAAGATCATGTGATGGGGTTAAGAAAGAATATGAAGTAAGGCTGCCCATGTAGCACCCCAAGTTTTCTAAATGGATCTTAACACAGGGTCACCAAGACTTAGGTTTTTTTCATGTAGGATTTTTAAGTTTGTTTATTACCAGTCAGTCCTCACAGGAAAGAGATGGCACACTTGAATGGTATAATTAGGGAATGTTTAATGAAAAAGAAGACTTATAGATGTATGAGTGGGGAAAAGGAAATTAAAATTTAATAATGCAGTACGTAGCACAAGATCTGAAGGCACAAAAGGAGAAAGTGACTCCTAGACCCAGAGTAGCTGTAAAACAGGCAAGAACAAATAACATTAGTTATGGCCAGAGATAGAGAGATGTACTTACTGCCACGTAGGGACTGGCAGGAAAAGAGACAGAACCTTGCTCAATACCCACCCTTTAATCTCCTGTTGGTACCTCCAGTGGCCAAAAGTAATTAAGATTTAGAAGCAAGGGACTCCTTTGATGCAGTTCATACAACACGGCCTACCAAGAAATCATGCAGGATAATTAAGGTGAACATTTGAAAGGAGACATTGAAGGGAGTACAGTACATAGGTTTGCCCCTTAAAACTCATATTCCTAGGAAAACAGTGTCATTACTATCACGGCACAGTAATCTCAGTACAACCACAGTTTCACATGCTATTTATCCCATTATTTTATACTATTCTCTCAAGTACAAAATTGTGACAGCATGAAGGTAAAGGATAAAAGATAAACAGTAAAATGATAAAAAGTAATAAAGACAATGTAGATAGAATAATGGATATCTAGACAAAGGAAGGAGTCCTGGTGTGGCACTGTAGCATAAGCACTGGACAGTTAACCTCAAGGTCAGTGGTTCAAACCCACCACTTTATCCTTAGAAACCCTCTAAAGGGTTGCTATCATTTGGAACTGACTTAACAACAACAGACAAAGGAAACAATGCTGCTGTAGTCCCTACTTGTATATCTGGTCACAAAGCCCAAAGCAATAATGAGTTTCTGTTTCCTATCACACAATCCATGTTCCCAGGGATAGATTACTCAATAGCAAGGTAAGAATGGGCTTACTTGTGCGTACGTACTAATCTGTACTCAGCAATTTCAAATGGGTTTCACCACATCATCACAATCACGAAACTTAATGAAATATAGTTTCAATACTAGAATGCAATACATTTTTGATGGTACAATGTTTTTGCAATCTGTCATTTTTTGATGAAACCCATGACTGAAAAAGGGAAAGGGGACAAATATCATGAGAAAATCAATGTGGAATAGTAAATGAAAGTGGGTGGGTCTTACTGCTATTTGAAGTTTTGAGAAATGTAAACAGTGCCTAACAGATATGTGCAGCCTAGTAAAAATTAACTGTGGTCATTTAAAGGATAGAATGAAAATAGTGTTCAATTTATATTAATGTTTCAAATAAGGTCTTTGAACATCAATATTGAGTAGTTTAAACTAGTTACTTAATATAATTGAAATTGTTAAGATAATTGTTTTCCCCCAATGGAATAATGCTTAATTACTACGCTTCTCTAAGCATTTAAGAAAGATCACATTTTAATAGTTTAGTATAGATAGAAATTTAAAATGTATTTTGTTGCAAACATGAAATGTGCTCAATGAAGTAACACTGAAGATAAAATTAAATGCAAAGTAAAAAAACTAATTACAAAAGGTCAATTAAGGTGAACATATGGGTACATGTCCTTCAGTGTTTTTCTATTTATGGATGTGTTCAAGCAAGAAAAAAAAAACAAAACATATGTTCTATTTTAGACAATGTTTTTTCACTTAGAGTGTATTCCAAACATTTTCCTATGATAATAAATTGTCATGTAAATCACATTTTAAAAATGGTCATGTGTTTTCCAACTGCACAGATGCATCAAAATGTGCTTTAAAATTCAAAATATTGAGCATTTATGATTTTAAAAAAATCACTGTGATGAACAATTCTGTACAAGTAATTTCTCTTCCTTTCTTACTATTTGCTTAAGGTAGATTGCAAGAGATGCTCTTTTAGATATTTAGTTTGTAGTGGGGACACTGAACTATTACTGAAAATCTAAAGGGACTCCAAACCCAAACCATTTGGGAACATGTGCTCTAAACTATGAGGTCAGGGGTTTCATCCACTCTGCTCACAGTCTTTTTCCAAGTACCTAAAACAGAACTTGGCATATGGCATTACAGCATCACTCAGGGATGGCCATAAAAAATAGTGTATAGGGGAATTTTCTCAGTGGGAAGAACTTTTGATATATTTGATGCTCTACTTTATGTGAAAGGAGAGATGATGTGAGGTTCAAATCAATACTGACTTGCTAATAGGTTGGATGACTGGTAAAACAAGATTGGGAGACTGATGACTAAGAGATCCTTAAGTAAGAGGTATGTGGATAAACTTCTCAGAGTTGGCACAGACGTGAAGATATCAATTTCTTACTAAATGCCCACCAGAGGCCATGCATTTAAAAGAATCTCTAATTGAACAGATAAACAAGATGAACTATTCTGTGGATGTCAGTCAGCCTTTTTTTTTTTTTTTTTTTCTCCCCAAGCTACTCTTAATCAAAAGAACTCATTGAGACAGGAATAGAAGCTGCATATTTGCTCAATAACATGGATTTTCCTCTTACCAAGATTTATCTGGCTTCTTTCTCCAGCTGTGTTTTCAGCCTGAGATATCAAAGGACAATCATGAGCTCCCAATATGACACCATTCACTGCTGTCAGGTTGAACTTTCTTTCCTTGGAGGGGAGCAGAGTCCTAAGTGGCACAATTGCTGGGAATTGATTTTCTTCCTTCTGACAGTGTTGCAGCCAGAACCCCTCTCAAGAACCTACAGAACACCTCATCAATTACCATTTTGTTCCACACAACATTGTTTCTGCAAATGTGATCTGTTTTATGCCAAAGGAAAAGCAACAATTGGTTTCCCTGAAGAATTCAATGGAATTGTCAGTAATTTCAGTAGAAGCTAGAAGCTTGTGTCTATCAATTAGCAGAATCTTGGAGAGAATGAGGAAATGACCTACTGAAGGGCTGATCATGTTGCCAGTTAGGAGAAAACACCCAGAGAGGTTTGGCCATTCTTGTATTAGGTATACTATGAGAGTTAAGGAGAGCACGGTGGCTCTGTATATAAGCACTGAACTGTGAATCACAAGGTAAGTGATTCGAGCCCACCAGCTGCTCCTTGGGAAAAAGATGAGGCTTTCTGCTCCCAAAATAGTTTTACAGCCTCTGAAACTCTACAGAGTTGTTATGAGTCAAACTGACTAGACAGCACTTAAGAATAGTTAAGGTTTTGTTTCAAGTGGTGTGACAATTAAAAACTTAGTAGGTATCTGGCTGGAGGATAAAGAACTAGACCTCAAGGTCAGTTTGAACTGCAAGGTCAGAGGTTCAAATCTACCAGATGCTTCTTGGAAACCATATATAGGAATGTTATAAGTCAGAATTGACTTGATGGTACTAAACAACAACAACAATCCCCATAAGGAGTGCTGGTGTAGCACTGTAGGAAAAGTACTGGACTGCTAATCACAAGATTAGTAATCAGTAGTTCAAACCCACCAACCACTCCATAGAAGTAGGATGAGGATTTCCGCTCTTCTAAAGATGTACAGTCTAGGAAACAATATAAAGGGTTTGCTATGAGTTATAATTGACTTGATGGCAGTGATTTTGTTTGTTTTTTCTTTGGTTTGGCTTGGTTTCTGGTTCAATCCCTGTGATGAGATCTAATGTTGTGTAATCAACTCTATGATGAAATTTGCTATGAGGAGACAATCAACTGAAAGAAAGTTTCTTCAAGGTGGTGGCCTGCTTCCAATATATTGGAAAGTCAGTCTAAGCTTGATTTTCTTGTTTTGTTTTTATCTAGATCTTGCAACTGGTTTGTCATATGAACTCTGATTCTTTGGCAATAAAACCAGTGGCTGGTCAAATTGCAAATCTGCAGATCGTGGGTTCATCAGGTCCTGTAGCTACATGTGTCAGGAAAAGCATCTAGGCTGATATTTAACCCACAGATTTGGAACTTGCATGCTTCTGCAACTGAGTGACCCATTTCTTGATATAAACCTCTCTCTAAATATATATATGAGGAGCTCTGGTAGCACAGTGGCTTTGAGTCTGGCTACTAACTTCAAGGTCAGCAGTTATAAACTACCAGCCATTCTTCAGGAATAAAATGAAACTTTCTGCTCCTGTAATGATTTATAGCCTCGGAAACCATGTACAGGGTCTCTATGACTTGGAATTGATTCCACTTCACATATCCATCACCATATTATATATATATATATATATATACACACACATATATTTGTTGTTGTTGTTATGTGCCATGGAGTTGGTTCCAACTCACAGCGACCCTGTACAGGGTTTCCAAGGCTGTAAATCTTTACGGGAGCAGAACGCCTCATCTTTCTCCCACGGAACAGCTGGTAGTTTCGAACTGCTGACCTTGAGGTTCGCAGCCTGATTTGTAACCACTACGCTACCAGAGCTCCTTACACATATGTATACATATATTTATATGTGTGCATGTATGTATGTATATATGTGTGTATATATATTCATAACATCCTGGTGTGTTGCCTTAGGATAAGCACTCAACACCAAGGTTGGTTTAAACTGAAAAGTGGGTGGTTCAAACTCAGCAGCCATTTCTCAAAAAACCTGTCCAGGGTCGCTATGAATCAGAACTGACTTGAAGGTACTTAATCACATCAAGAAGAGAGAGTCCTGGTGTGGCCTTTAGGGTAAGCACTGGACCACATGGTCAGATTGAACTGCAAGTATGGTGATTCACACTCACAAGCTGCTCCTCTGAAACCCTATAAGTGTTTCTATGAGTTGGAACCAACTCAACAACACTTAACAACAACAAAATTCATCAAAAGAGATTCAATATTGTTGTTGTTATGTACACTGGAGTAGTTTTTGTTAAGGACCTTTGAGTTGGTTCTGAATCAACGATCTTGTATCTTGCATTTCTGAAGAGCTGCTGTGGATTTCAACTGCTGACCTAAAAGCTAGCAGTCCAACTTGTAAACCAGTACACTACCAGAGCTCCAAGAGAGTCAATATGGCAATGATTAATAATAGACAAGTGGTAATAAGACATATAAAAACAGATTTCATGTTGATTAAAGGGTCTTTTTAGCTTTAGATAAGGCCATAACAAACCATTGTTGATGTTGTTAAGTGCCATAGACTTGGTTCCTACCCACAGCGACCCTGTACAGGGTATCCAAGGAGCGACTAGTGAGCTTGAGCCACCAACCTTGTGGTTCAAAGCAACTTGCAGTTTAATACATTAACCGACAGTGCCACCAGCACTCCAACAAACAATTAGGACCTGATTTTACTTCTTCCTGTTGTTCAGTGCTGTCGAGCTGGTACCGACTCATAGTGACTTTATACAGAACAGAGCAAAACACTACTCAGTCTTGGGCCAACCTCACAATCATTGGTACACGTGAGCCCAATGATGCTGCCACTGTGTCAATCCTTCTCGTTGGGGGTCTTCCTCTTTTTCATTGACCCCTCACTTTATTTAGCATGATGTTCTTCTCTAGGGATTGGTCCCTCCTGATAACATGTTCAAAGTATGAGAAATGAAATCTGAGCATCCTGGCTTCCAAGGATCACTCTGTCTGTACTTCCAGCATAGATTTGCTTATTCATTTGGTGGTCCATGGAACTCATAAGATTCTTCTACAACACTATAACACAAATGCATTTATTCTTCAACTGTCTTTTTTATTCATTGTCCAAAAGTTACATGTATATGAAGTTATTGAGAATACCATGGCTTGGGCCTGGTACACCTTTGTCCTCAGATTGGCATTTTTGCTCTTAAACACATTAAAGAGATCTTGTGCATCCAATTTGCCTAATGCTATATGTCATATGATTTCTTGACTACTGCTTCTATGAGTGTTGATGGTTGATCTGAGCAAACTGAAACTTTGACAACTTCAATCTTTTCTCCATTTAGCATGATGCAATGTATTGGTTCAGAGGTGAGTATTTTTGTTGTCTTTACATTGAGGTGTAACACACACTGAAGACTGTGGTCTTTGATATTCATTGGTAAGTATTATAAGTTCTCTTTTCTTTCAGCAAGCAAAATTGTATCATCTGTATACTGCAATTTGTTAATGAATCTTCCTCCAATCCTGATGCCACGTTCTTCTTCATATAATCCAACTTCTCTAAATACTTGGTCAGCATAGAGATTGAATATGTATGGTGAAAGAATATGACCCTGCATAAACCTTTTCTAATATTAAACCATGCAGTGTTCCCTTGTTCTGTTAGAACAATTGCCTGTTGGTCTATGTACAGGTCCCTCATGAGCATGATCATGTGTTCTGGAATACCCATTCTCTGCAATGTTGTCCATAGCTTGTCATGATCCATATAATCAAAAGCCTTTATGTAATCAGTAAACACAGGTAAACATCTTTCTGATAGTTTCTACTTTCAGCCAAGATCTATCTAACATCACCAATGATATCCTTCATTCTATATTATTTTCTGAATCTGGTCTGAAGCTATGGCCACTCCATGTGAATTTATCACGGCAGCCATTTTAAAACTGTCTTTTGCAAAATTTTATTTGCATGCAATATTATTGATATTATCCAATGCTTTCTGCATTCTTTTGGGTCACCACTCTTTGGAGTGGGTTTTAATGGTAATAATATCAGCTCTGGAAGTGTAGTGGTTAAGAGTCAGCTTAACTAACAGCTTTCCCACAGAATATGAGGCTTTCTGATCCCATAACTAGTTATAGCCTCAGAAACCCAATACAGGTTTGCTGTGATTCAGAACCGACTCCATGGCACATAACTATCACCACCAATATCATTCCATCAAGAAATATTTAAAGAAATATCAGAGGGAACACATCCCAACTCCTTATATGAAATCACCATAAAAGTAATATCAAAACCTGATATAGATACTGCAAAAATATTGAAATGTCGATTGATATAATATCCATTATCAAGTTAGATGCAGAAATTACAAATGAAATGTCTAATCATATCTATCAGTAAGATATGGTTTTCTACTCCCGCCAAGATTTAAAGCCTCGGAAATTCTATATAGGGTCATGATGAGTAAGAATCAACTACACAGCACTTAAAAACAATGTATACATATGTACACCACCCCTCTGACAGTATGTTGCACTATGGTGGTTTGCGTGTTGCTGTGATAATGGAAGCTATGCCACCAGTATTCTGAATGACAACAGGGTCCCCATGGTGGACATGCTTTAGCTGAACTTTCAGATTAAGGCAGGAGAGATGGAGCCATTGAAAACCTTATAAACAGCTGTGATACATTGTCAGCACCAAAATACTGACTTTTGAAACATAAATAGCACAAGAATATTGTCAGATATAGTGATGGACGATATGGGGAAGAGATGCTTCCTCAAATTAGACTTGACTGTGACAATGAGAATGGAGTAAAGTTTTCAGGACCTTTGTTTGCCAATGAGGCACAACTCAAAATGAGGATAAACAGCTGTAAATATTCATTAGGAATTGGAACATGTAATGTAAAAATTGTGTATCTAAAAAATGTCATTATCAAAAAGGAAATGGAATGCATAAACATCAATGTCCTAGGTATTATTGTTGTTGTTAAGCGCCATTTATCCTGTTCTGATTCACAGCAACTCTGTATAGATTCCTGAGGAGCAGCTGGTCAGTTTGAACTGCCGACCTGTGGTTCAAACCGACCTTGCAGTCCACACCAGGACTTCAAAATACATGGAAAACTATTAAAATACACGAGGAAGTAAACACATTTAAAATCTATTGCGTATTTGACATTGGGAATTGTTAAAAATTAAAAGGAACGTATAAACATTGATAGCCTTAGGCATTAGTGACTTGAAATGGAATATTAGCCATTTAGAATCTAATAATCACATGGTTTACTGCAAGTGGAATGATAAACTGTAGAGGAATAGCATTGCATTCATCATCAAAAACAATATTTCAATATCAATCTTGACGTATAATGCTGTCTATGAGAGAATAATATCCATATGCCTACAAGGAAGACCAGTTAATACCACTATTATTCAAATTTTTGCACCAACCACAATAGCCAGTAATGATGAATTCAAAGTATTCTACCAACCTCTTCAGTCAGAAATTAATATAGCATGCAATCAAAATTAATTGATAATAACTAGTGATTGGAATGGAACAGTTGGAAACAGAGGAACAATCAATGATTGGGAAATATGGCCTAGGTGATACAAATGATGCTGGAGATTGCATGATATAATTTTGAAAGATCAATGACTTCTTCATTGCAAATATCTTTTTTAAAAAAATTATAGAAAATCCACCACTCATTTGTCAGTTTCTCATACTGTGGTGTGTTGTGGGTGGCTATGATTCTGGAAGCTATGACATAGGTATTTTAAATACCAGAAGGATCATCCACGGTGGACCGATTTCAGTTGAGCTTCTGGAAAAAGACAGTCTAGGAAGAAGGAGAGACAGACTGCTTCTGAATATTTAGTCATTGTTGTTGTTAAGTGCCACCGAGTCAATTCTGACCCATAGGGACTCTGTATAGGGTTTCCAAGGAGCAGCTGGTGAGCTTGAACCACCAACCTTGCAGTTTAAATGACTTTGCAGTCTGACACATTAGCTCTAGTCACTGTAAACCTTATGAATAGAAGTGGGACCTATCAGCATCAGAATACTGAAACATGAGTGCCAAAATATTGTGATATAGCGTGCCAGAAGATGAGCCCTTCAGATTAGAAGGCACTCAAAACGCAACTGGGGAAGAGCTGTCTTCTCAAAGTAGAGTTGACCATGATGACATGAATGGAGAAAAGCCCTCAAGACCTTCATTTATTGATGGAACACAACTCAAAATGAATAGAAACAGCTGTGTTCTCAGGTGCTATGAAGTTGATATTGACTCATAGTGACCCAATGCACAACAGAACCAAACACTCAGCAGTCCTGTGCCAATGTCACATCATTGTTATGCTTAAGCCCATTGCTGCTGCCACTGTACTAATACATCTCTTTGGGGATCTTCCCCTTTTACTTCAACTCTACACTTTGCCAAACCTGTTATCCTTCTCCAAGGACTGCAGTAGCTCCTGATAATATGTCTGAAGTATGAGAGACGAAGTTTGGCCATCCTGGCTTTCAAGGAACATTGTAGCTATACTTCTTCCAACACTGACAGGTTTGTTCTTTTGGCAGTTAATGGCACTTTTAATATTCTCTTCCAACATCATAACTCAAGTGCATCGATTCTTCTATAGTCTTCCTTATTAACTTTCCAACTTTCACAGGCATATGGGGTTGTTTAAAATACTATGGTTTTGATGAGGTGCACCTTAGTGCTCAAACTACTCTTGAACATTAGAAGAGGTCTTGTGCAGCAGACTTGCCTAACACAATAGGTCATTTGATTTCTTGACTGCTACCTCCATGAGTGTTGATGGTAGGTCAGAACACAATGAATTATTGGAAAACTTCAACATTTTCTCCATTTATCATGTTGTCATTTATTAGTTCAGTGGTGAGGATTTTGATCTCTTTACATTGAGGTGCAAACCATACTGAAGGCTACGATTGCTGATCTATTTCAGCAAGTTTTTTTTATTTGTCCTCTTCTCTTTCAGAAAGCAAGCTTGTATCATCTGCATATCACAGGTTGTTAATGAGTCTTCCTCCAAACCTGATGCCACGTTCTTCTTCATGTAATCCAGCTTCTTGGATTATTTGCCCAGCCTACAGATTGAATAAATATGGTGAAAGAATGTAACTCTGGAACACAGCTATCATTTTTTTTAAACCATTTAATGTTACCTTGCTCTGTTTGAACAACTGCCTTTTGGTCTATGAACACAATTAAGTGTTCCGGAATATGCATTCTCTGCAAATTTGTTCATAGCTTGTCATGATTATATCCCTCATTCAATTTTCTCTTCTGAATCCTTCTGGAACCTCTGGCAGTTCTCAACAAATGTACAGTTTTAGCAGTGTTTGAAATATCTTTAGCAAAATCTTACAAGCATGCATATTAATTATATTGTCTGATATATTTCTTTTGGGTTGCTTCTCTTTGGAATGGACATTAAAATGAATCACTTCCAGTCACTTGCCCAAATAACTGACTTCCTAATTTCTTGGTATAGGTGAATGAGTGGTTCTGGTGCTGCACCAGTTTGTTGAAACATTTGCATTTGTATTCTATCCATTCCAGGCATCTTGTTCTTTGCCAAAGACATAAAATTCACCTTTGATTTCTTCCTTCAGTATCATTGGTTCTAGATCACATGCTACCTCTTGAAATGGTTGACCATCTACCATTTCTTGTCTGTGTATTCTTTCCATATATTTTTTAAATGTTTTATTGTGAATTATGTGATAGTTTCCATGGGAGAACATTAGATTTATATTCATCCTATCATATCATTTCATTGTTATGGTTATAATCCCCTCCATGCATCATCAACCAACTAAAAGATATACTGAACTTAATCTGATTTGCCTGCCTTTGTATGTAACACTTCTGTTTTCCCTACCTGCTTTCAGGAATGTCTCCTTATCTTTGACTTTGGAGAGCTTCATTATGATATGTCTCGGTGATTTTTTTTTTTTTTGTAGTCCATCCTTCCTGGGGTTTGTTGACCTTCTTGAATGTTTACCTTTTCACTTTTCAGGATGTTAGAGAAGTTTCTTCCAGCAGATCTTCAACTATTTCCTCTGTGGACTTGTGTGATACTTCTTGGTCTGGAATGCTGATAATTCTTAAGTTATTCCTCTTCATGTTGTCCAACATGAATCTTAGACCTTCTTCAGATTTTTTTATGCTTTTTTCTGTTTGCTCTTCCATCTTACTGGTATTGAGAGACTTGTCTTCCAGCTCACTGGTTCTGCCTTCCATCTCTTCTATTCTACTCCTTTGCCCTTTCAGAGTATTGTCTATTTCTGATATGCTATTACTGATTGTTTTGATGTCTTTCTGTTGGTTTTGAATTGTTTACAATGCTATATCGATCTTATTTGATTGTTCCTGTAGCGTTTTCTTGACTTCTTCCTTATTTTTCTCAACTCTATTGTAAAGTGTTTTGAAACATTTTATAATCATTTTTCTGAATTCCTTCTCAGGCATTTCCAAGGCCTGCCCTCCTTCCAGAATGGAGTCCAGGTCTACTTCTAGGTCGTTTGTCTCAGATATTATCTTGTTTCTGGACATGTGCTGATATGGTCATTTGGTTTTGCTTCTTGGACATGTTTAGTGTTTATAGGTGGCCTTAATACTTAATTTAGTATGTGTTTTGATATTCTTTATGCTCTCTGATTGCTTCCAGGAAGATGTGATGAGGTTGTGGGCTTCCCTTTTCACCCTTCTTATTGTTTAACTCAGAGTAACTTTCACAGTTGTTGTCTGCCTCCCTGATAGATGGCAGTTGGTATTGGTTCTTGCCTGGGTTTTGGTGTTTTATACAGTATGCTTGTATCTTGACTATATGAAAGCAGTTGCTGACTCTTCTTGGGTAATATAGGGAGAGAAAGAGTTCCCCAAAGGTAAGAAGAGGAAACATAAAACAACAAAAAAGCACATGCAAAAAAGAAAAGAAAAAACAACAACAGCAACAACAACAAAACTAAACTAAACTGAATACTGCAGTCTATAATCAGAGAAAAGGGAGAGAAGGAAACAAAAAGAAAATCTATAGCCTAATATGAGTATGACTTTAATGTCCTCTCCTCAGCTTCATGCTTTCAAAGCTGCCTTAGTGATTTCAAGATGCTACTGTTCATTGTTATACGATACCTCAGTCTTTAATTTAATTTTCAGCCTGTTGAACATGAACCATTTCCTTTTGTTACAGTGACTGTGAATTCCTGCCATCTTTTCTTGATGTTTTCTGCATAATACAATAATTTGCACAGAGAATCTTTCAATAATGAAAGTTGAGGCTTGAATTTTTTCTTATCCCAGCTTGAGAAATGCTGAGCGTGTTCTTCCTTTTTGGTTATCTGATTCCAGATCTTTGCACATTTTCTTGTAATATTTAACTTTATTGTCTTGAGCTGATCTTTGAAATTTTCTGTTCAGCTTTTAGACCTCCTCATTTTTTCCATTTGCTTTAGCATGTCTACACTAGAGAGCAAGTTTCAGTGTCTCTTCTGACATCCGTTTTGACCTTTTCCTTCTTTCTTGTCTTCTTAATGACTTTTTGCTTTCTTCATGTACAATGTTCTTGATGTCATCTCACAAATCTTCTGGTCTTTGGTATTCGGTGTTTAAGGTATCAAATCTGTTCTTTGGATGATCTCTAAATTCAGGTAGGATATATTCAAGGTCATATTTTGGCTCTCATGGACTTGTTTTCATTTTCTTCAGCTTCAGTTTGAATTTTCATATAAGTAATTGATGGTCTGTTCCACAGTCTGCCCCTGGCCTTGTTTTCACTGATGATATGGAGCTTTTCCAACTTCTCTTTCCACAGATGTAGTCCATTTGATTTCTATGCATTCCATCTGGTGAGGTCCGTGTGTGTAGTCCTCTCTTGTGCTGTCTAAAGAAGGTATTTGAAATGAACAAATCATTTATTTTGCAAAATTTTATCATGCGTTCTCCAGCATCATTTCTATCACCAAGGCCATATTTTCCAACAACTGATCTTTGCTCCCAGCCTTTGCAATCCAATCACCAATAATAATCAATACATCTTGATTGCATGTTTGATCAATTTCAGGTTGAAGAAATTGGTAGAATTCTATTTCATCCTCACTAACTTTAATGTTTGGTGCATAAATTTGAATAATAGTGGTATTAATTTGTCTTCCCTGTAGGTGCATGGATATTATTCTATCACAGACAACATTGTACCTCATGACTGATCTGGATATGTTCTTTTTGACAATGAATGCAACAACATTCCTCTTCAATTTTTCATTTCCAGCACAGTAAACCATGTGATTGTCTGATTCAAAATGGCCAATACGAGTCCATTTCAACTCAGTACCTCCTAGGATATTGATGTTTATGCATTCCATTTCATTTTTGACAACTTTCAATTTTCCTAGAGTCATACTTTGTATATTCCAGTTTCCTATTAGTAATGGATGTTTACCTCTTTCTCTTCATTTTAAGTTTTCTCCAATCTACATATAAATATCCTGAAGGATTTACTACATTCTTATTATCATGGTCAACTGTACTTTGAAAAGGCATCGCTACTTCAGTTGACTTTTGAAAGTCTTCCAAACTGTGGTATTCAGCATCAGCACTGTATCTGACAATATTCTGGTGAAATTCACCATGTTTCAGTGCTCAATTTCTGATGTTTTTTGGCATTGTTCCACTACTATTCATATGGTTTTCAATGACTAAATATTCAAAAGTATTCCATAAGTATTCCATCTCTCCTTCTTTCTAGTCTTTCTTCATCTCAAAGCTCATTTGAAACCTATCCAGAATGGTGACCCTGTTGGTATTTAAATACTGGTGATGGCACTTCCAGTTCAGAGTAACATGCCACCACAGTAAAACAAACTTTCAGAGAAGTGGTTGAAAAGTTGATAACCAGAACTTGTAATGTATGAAGTATGACTCTAGGACAGTTGGAAAAGTGTAAAAAATTAAATTGACCACATCAACATTGATATCCTGGGTGTTAGTGAGCTGAAATGGATTGGTATTGGCCATTTTGACTTTGACAGTAACATGATTTACTATGCAAGGAATGACAAATTAAAGAGGCATGGCCTCACATTCGTCATCAAAAAGAACATTTCAAGGTCTGTCTTGAAGTACAATGATGTCTGTGATATGATAATATCCATACACCTAAAAGGAAGACAAACTAATACAACAATTATTCATATCTATACAACAACAATTAAAGCCAATGAAGATGAAATTGAATAATTCTACCAAATTTTTCAGACTGAAATTGATCAAACACACAATCAGTAAGTATTGATAATTAGTAGGATTGAAATGCAAAGGTTGGAAACAACAAAGAAGGATCAGTAGTTGGAAAACATGACCTGGGTGATAGAAATGATGCTGGAGATCATATAATAGAATTTTGCAAGCCCAATGACTTCTTCATTGCAAATACCTTTTTACAAACAATGTAAACAATGATTATACACATGGACCTCATCAGACAGAATACACAGAAATCAAATTTATTACATTTGTGGAAAAAAACAATGGAAAAGTTAAATTTTATCAGCCAAAATAAAGTCTGGCATAGATTATGTAATGTGAAATCAATTGTTCATGTGAAAGTTCAAACTGAAGGTGAAGAAAATTAAAACAAGGTCACAAAAGCCAAAATATGACCTTTATCATATTCCACCTGAATTTAGAAATCATTTGAAAAACAGATGGATGCACTAGACATTAACAAGACCAGAAGAACTGTGGGATGACACCAAGAACATCATACAGGAAGAAAGCAAACAATCATTAGAAAGACAAGAAAGAAGGAAATTACCGACATAGATATAATAAGAAACTGAAACTTCCTCTTCAGCATAGAGATGCTAAAGCTAATGGAAGAAATGAGGAGATAGAGATCTGAATAGAAAATGTCAAAAGTCAGCTTGAGGTGATAAAGTCAAATATTACAACCAAGTGTGCAGACCTGCCTTCTACCTGGGTTGATCCTCAATGTAAAGAAAACAAAAATCCTTACCAATGGACAAATAAACAACATCCATATAATTGAAGGAAAGATTGAAGTTGTCAAATACTTCATTTTGATTGGGTCGACCATCAACACTCATGGAAGCAGCAGCCAATAAATCAAACAAGAGAGAACAAACAAGATGGCAGATTGGGTGGAAGTGCAGTAAGGAGCTCTGTCAGCAACAACACAGAATACAGGACCAAACAGGCTTAGGGGATGGTCCCAGGACTCTGAACAATATATAAAGGAATATTTAGAGGGTTGGAAGGCTAACAACAAGGGGAGTTTGTAGCAGAAACAAGATCCATTGCTTTCTAATTCAAGATGCTCAGCTGTTCCAGAAACCACCACCTTGGGTGAGACCAAGCAGGAGAAGGATCAGAGCAGCCACAGACGCCTGACAGAACCACGGAGATAAAGGTGTGGACATTCTTTTCTTTTGGTATTTTTTCACTGTTCCCTTGCTGTCTGCGTACCTCCATTCTAGTGACTATAGGGGTGCCCGAACTAGTGGACACCCCAGCCCCACCCATCCAAGGGTTCTACTATGCATGCACACAGATCTCCTCGAAATTTAAAGAGACAGTTTCCACTTAAAACCAAACAGCCACAGCCGGCCCTGAACTGTTTATAACTAGAAAAAAAG
>NW_006408600.1:4672668-4685419 GCF_000296735.1 Chrysochloris asiatica | reverse complement strand
CCCAGCGAGGTGGATTGGCCAAGTGGAGCATCAATGGACTCAATGTGGCAATAGTAGTGAGGTTCGTCCTGGATTGATCAGTGTTTCCTTCTACTATGGGTTGGTACCGACTCAATGGCACCTAACAACAACAACAACAAATGTGGATTGAATAAGTATGGTGAAAGAACACAACCCTGGCACACACCGTCCCTGATTTTAAACCTTTAAGTGTTCTTTGGTTTGTTTGAACAACTGCCTCTTGGTCTATATACAGGTTCCACATGTGAGCACAATTATGTGTTCCTTAGTACTCGTTCTCTGCAATGTTGTCCATAACTTGTCATGATCCACACAATCAAAAGCCTTTACATAGTCAATAAAGCACAGGTAAACTTCTTTCTGATATTGTCTTCTTTCAGCCAAACCCATCCAGCGCCAGCAATGATATCCCTCATTCCACCTCTTAAATTCAGCTTGAACGTCTGCCATAATGAGAAAATCATTGGAAAGTATCATAATATTGTATGCGAGTTTTCCTGGTTGTCCAAAGTAAGTTTAATATTCTTCTCCAACACCTTCAATGGCACTTAACTACTTTGAAGAGAGCTCTTCGCCAGTTGTATTTTGAGTTTCTTTCAACTTGAGGGGCTCATCTTTTTGCACGATTTTAACATTCCATTACTATTTATAAGGTTTACAGTGGCTAATCCTTTAAAAGTGGACTACCCATTCCTTCTTTCTAGTCAATTTTAGTCTGAATATTTTGCTGAGATCTTTGCACTATGGGTAGCCCTGATTTTATTTGAAATACCAGTGACATAGCTTCCAGAATAATAGCAACATGCAAGTCACCACACTACAACAAACTGAAGATGAGTGGTTATTATGCTGTTTTTGTCAGGTGACCCCATTTATCATGATGTAATTTACTGGTCCACTTGTGAGGATTTTTATGTGCTTTACATTGAGGTGCAATCCATACTGAAGGTTTGTAGTCTTTGATCTTCACCAGTAAGTATTATAGGTCCTCTTGGCTTCCAGCAAGCAAGGTTATATCATCTACATATTTCAGGCTCATAATGACTCTTCCTCTGATCCTGGTGCCACATTTTTCCTCATATAATCTGGTTTCTTGAATTATTTGCTCAGCATACAGGTTGAATAAGTATTATGAAAGTATTCACCCTGGTACACACCTTTTCTGATTTACAACTACTCAATATCCCCTTGTTCTCTTGGTCAATGTATAGGTTCCTCATTAGAATAATGAAATATTCTGAAGTACCCATTCTTTTAAATGTTGCCCATAGTTGTCATGATTCATATAGTCGAAAGTCTTTGCATAATCCATAAAGCACAAATGAACATCTATCTGACAGTCTCTGCTTTCAGCCAAGTTACATGGGACATCAGCAGTGATATCCTTAGTTCCAAATCCTCTTCTAAATCTGGGTTGGATTTCTAGCATTTCCCTGTGTATATTCTATTGCAACCATTTTTGAATTATCTTTAGCAAAATTGTACTTACATTTGCTATTAATGTAATAGCATTTAAATCATGAAAATATAATGTTTGATGATTTCTGCATTCTGCTATATTACTTCTCTTTGGAAAAGGCACACAAATATGCATCTCTTTAAATCAGTTGGTCAGGTATCTGCTCTTATATATGTGGTCCTTTATTGTTGTTGTTGTCAGGTGTCATCGAGTCAGAACTGACTCATAGTGACACCATGCACAGCAAAACAAAACAATGTCCGATCCTGGGCCAACCTCACTACCGCCGCCACACTTGACACCATCAATGATATCACCTGGCTGATCCATCTCGTTGGGGGTCTTCCTCTTTTTTTCTGACCCTCCACCTTATATGGGCCATTAATTGTGAAGCTTAAAACTCATTCTCAGATCTTACATATTTCACAAGTAAGTCCAGGTCAATATGTGCTATTCCTCTCAAAACACTGTCCTACTTTATAGACATCTCATCTTTTCAGTGTATTATGATTTGTTTCACTAAAATTGCCTTTTAGCCAAATCAGACTTTTATATGCAAATATTCCCCCCAAACTAACTCCTTCATAAACAAACTGATGTAGGTGATAAATAGCTCTTCTTTCTTGATGGTAGTCAGCTGCCTTCTTCTCTGTTCACTTATCTTTCCTTTTTCTCTCGTAAGATAACGAATATTATAAGCCACATTTCAGGGACACACTTCTTATATTAGATCCAGCTGTGATCTGAGTAAAAATGCTGCATCCCATTGTAATTCCCTCACATCAAATCACATCATAGGGGATAACTACATCATTGCCAAAGCATTGAGAAAAGAACCAAGGCCCAGCAAAGTTGATACTTATTGTGGGGAACACAATTCAATCCATGATATTCCACCTTTCTTCCCAATAACTTCATGTCCTTTACACATGCAAAAAAACACTCAGTCCATCATGTTGTTTTTGTTTTCATGTGCTGTTGAGTAGGCTCCAACTCATAGTGACCCTGTATAGGAATACTGGGGTTGTAAATCTTTATAGAAGCAGAAAGCCTTGTCTTTCTCCCATATAGAGACTGACCCTATGGGTAATAGCCCTACACATAACTCACTACAACATCAGAGCTCTATTATGTTGCTGTTGTTAATAAGTGCCATTGAGTCTGTTCCAACTCAAAGCTATTCTATATAGTGTTTCCCAGAATAAGCTAGTTGGTTTGAACTGACAACCTTGTGGTTAGCATTCCAGTGCTAATCCAGTGCCATACTAAGAGTCCCTGGGCTCCATCATATCATCCCAAAAATCTTTAATCAACTTCAAGACCAAATTCCATCCTGGAGCAAAATTCATCTACATCTACGAATCTAGAATAGAAGTTATCGACTTCCAAAGTTCAATGGTGGAAAAAAATCACAGGAAGACATTTCCAGTACAAATAAGACAAACTGGAGGAAACAAAGCAATAATGGGTACCAAGCAAGTCAGAATCTCAGCAGAATAATTCACATTAGCTCTCAAGATTTGAAAATAATTCTCTGTATCTAAGACCATCTAACCAACAGCTTATCCTCAAATCAATGGTTAATGGCCAGGCCCTGTGGAACACTTTGTATGGAGCTCTCTCAAACATGGGCTTCAGCTCTGCCCTCCAGACCCACTGGGATGGCAACTCTACTCCCTTAGATTTGAGTAACTCTGTTTTCATATTCCAACTCAGTGATGACTCCATCCCCTCATCCATGGCAGACTCCATTCTTTTGCTCCTTGATATGAAAGCCTCATTCATCACCTTTGTATAATGGCTCTATCCTCATCCCTCTATTACTCTTGAACAGCAACCACACACTCCAGAATAAAGCTGATGAATATCAGACAGTGTAATTTAGGAAACTGTGGTATCACAATTTGAAATCCCAAAGACCAACCATGGCACCACTTTTTGAGACTCTAGAGATCAGAGCCTAACCTTTGAGATTATGACAGCTCTGCTTCATGTGCTCTTATCTCTTCATATTCTGCTACCTGGTTCCTGGGTCTTTTGGGATGGTTCAGTCTCATCCCTGCTTGGTCAAGTGTTGCAAAGCTATTGAACTCTCCTAATAAGAGCTCTGGTAGCGTAGTGGTTACGAATCGGGCTGCAAACCTTAAGGTCAGCGGTTCGAAACTACCAGCCGCTCCGCGGGAGAAAGATGAGGCTTTCTACTCCCGTAAAGATTTACACCCTCGGAAACCCTGTACAGGGTCGCTATGGGTCGGAATCGACTCGACGGCACTTAACAACAACAACAACAACAATAAGAGCTCTGGTAACGCAGTGGTTATGAATCGGGCTGTGAACTGCAAAGTCAGCAGTTTAAAACTACCAGCTGTTCCACGGGAGAAAGATGAAGCTCTCGGCTCCCATAAAGATTTACTGGCTTGGAAACCCTGTACAGGGTCGCTATGGGTCGGAACCAACCCCATAGCACTTAACAACAACAACAAAATAAGTGCCTGAAGGCACCCCACACTACCAATAAGCCTCAACCCACAAGCACTCTGCTCTCTCTTTCCATGGGTCAACAAGCCTAGCTTTGCTGACACATATCCATAGACACCCCACTTAAACAGAAAACACTTCGCTCTCAAGTTCCATGGATTGGCTTTCATGCCATCTGTGCCCATCACCTGTTTCTGCTTCTGGGATTTACCTGCTGATGCTTCTCACTATGTAAATGGTCTTCTGTGGTATAGCTCTCCTCACTTGCTGCTCAGTCCTCATAAGAATTTATACCTTTAATGTCCATAATTTCACCAATAGTCTCTTAAGGCAATCTAGGATTGTACTACAGTTTCTTGTTCTTAAGTGTTGTCAAATCAATTCCAACTCATAGTGACCCTGTATAGGGTTACCAAGAAGCAACTGGTGGGTTTGAACCACCAACCTTGCAGTTAGCAATCCAGTGCTTATCCTACAGCATCACACTAAGACTCCTCTATAGGAATCTTAATATTCTTATTCTAACCATTACCCAATTCCAAACATACTTTCACATTTTAGGTATCTGTTAGAGTAGCACTCAACTCCTTGAAACAAATTCCTCCACTTGCTTGTCACCTTGGTCTACTGTGGTGGCTTGCATGTTGCTGCAATTTTGGATGATATGCTACCAGTTTTATAAATATCAGAGGGGCCACCATGGTGGAAATGTTTTAGTGAAGCTTCTAGACTACGACAAAAAAGGGAGATGGACCTAGAGATCTATTTCTAAAATCTTGGCAAAAGATAGCTTTATAAAAAGGAGTGAAATATTGTCTGATATAATTCTGGAAGATGAGCTCCTCAGGTCAGAAAGCATTCAAAATACAACTGGGGAAAAGCTGAGTCCTTAAAGAAGAGTTGACTTAAGTGATGTGAATGGATTAAAGCATTTGCGACCTCCATTTGCTGATATGGTATGATTCACAATGAAAAGGCACAGTGCAAGCATCCATCAGAACATGAATTGTGTGAAGCATAAACATAGGAAAATTGGAATTTGTCAAAAATCAAATAGAACATATAAATATTAAGCATTATTCTTGGCATAACTGAGCTAAAATTAACTGTTATTGCCATTTTGAAAAGTATGATCCTAAATAAACTATGCCAAGAATGAAAAATTGAGATTTTTCAACAAAGTGATAGAACTCTAGAAGCACTCTGTTATCAATTTCCAAGAAACTTGGAAAACAGTTAACTAGACTACCAACTGGAAGAGATCCACATGTGTACCCATTCCAAAGAAAGGAGAGCCAACACAAAGTGGAAATCAATTAGCAATATAATTAGTAACACACACAGCAAAGGTGAACATAATTCAAAAATGATTGCAGGAGTACATAGACAAGAAACTGGAAAAAATTTAAATTAGAATCAGAGGAAGTCATGTAGGGACTTCATTGCTAATGTCAGATGGATCTTGGCTAAAAACAGAGAATACCAGAAAGATTACTGGTGCTTTATTGACTCCACAAAGGCATTTGATTGTGTGGATCATAACAAATTATGGCTAACATTGGAAAGAATGAGATCTCTAGAACACTTAGTTGTGCTTACATGGAAACTGTACATAGACCTAGAAGTTGTTATACAAGATCAAGGGGATGCTTCATGATTTCAGACCAGGAAAGGTGTGTCAGATTCCTTTTGTCATACTTATTCAATTAGTATACAATAATCAGAGAAGCAGAATTATATGAAGACCATGGAATTAGGATTGGGAAAAGAATGGGATATGCCGATGACATAACTTTGCTTGCTGAAAGCAGAGAAATTGAAGCACGTATTGGTTGTTGGTAGATGTGTGTTGTTGAGTCTGTTCTGACTCATATTGATCCTGTATGGGATTTCCAAGGCTGCAAACCTTTACAAACACAGAAAATGTCATCTTTGCTCCACAGAGAGGCTGTACAATTGGGAATGATGACCTTTTGGTTATTGTTGTTCATATTTTTAGGTTCCATTGAGTTGGTACCAACACATAAAGACCCTATGGACACATAATGAAACACTGACCAGTCCTGAGCCAACTTCACAATCATTACTAGGTTTGTGCCTATTGCTGCTGCCACTATGACAATCCTTCTCATTGGGATCTTCCTCTTTTTCTACAACCTTCCATTTTATTAAACATGATATCCTTCTCCTGGGACTGGTCTCTCCTGATAATATGTTCAAAAAATGAGAACGAAGTCTGCAAATCCTGGAGCATTCTTGTTGAACTTCTTCCAAAACAGATTGGCTTGTTCCTTTGGGAGTCCATGATGCTTTTAATATTCTCCTTTATCACCATAACTCAAATGCCTCAATTGTGTCATGGTTTTCCTTATTCACTATCCAACATTCACATGCATATGAAGTTAATGAACATACACGGCATGGGTCAGACACACATTAGCGCAAACAGTATAATTTCTCTTGTACACTGTAAAGAGGACTTGTGCAGCAGATTTGCTTAATGCTATTTATGTCGTTTGATTTTTTGACTGCTGTTTCCATGAGTGTTGATGACTGCTTTGAGTTAAATAAAGTCTTTGACAGCTTCAATCTTTTCTCCTATCATACATATGTTACTTATTGTTCCAATGGTGACAGAATTTGTTTCTTTACATTGAGGCAAAACCCATAACTGTGGTAATGAGTCTCCCTCTCATCCCGATGTCCATTTTCTTCATATATTACAGCTTCTCAGATTATTTGCTCAGGATACAGATTGGATAAATCTGGTGAAAGAATATAATCCTGGCACATACCTTTCCTTATTTTAAATCATTTGGTGTTCTGTTTGACTGCCTCTTGGTCTTTGAACAGGTTCCTCACAAGCACAATTAAGTTTTCTGGAATTCTCATTCTCCACAATGTTGTCCATAGCTTGTCATGATCCAGACAATCAAAGGGCTTTCAATAATAAATAAAACACAGGTAAACATCTCTCTGGTATTCTCTGCTTTCAGCCAAGATCCATCTGATGTCAGCAATGATATCCCTTTTTTCACATCCTCTTCTGAATCTGCCTTGAAATTCTGAAAGCTCTCTGTCAGAGTGTGATTGCAGTCATTTTTGTATTATCCTCAGCAAATTTTATTTGCATACAATATTGTCTGTTGAATTCCACATTCATTCTGTTTGGTCACCTCTCCTTGGAATGGGCACAAATATAGATTTCTTCCAGTCAGTTGGCCAGATAATTGTCTTCTAACTTTGTTGGTACAGATGAGTAAGTGCCTTCAGTGTGACATCAGTTTGTTGAAAGATTTCAATTTGTATTCCATCAAATCTGGATGCCTTGTTCTTTGCCAATGACTTCACTGAATCTTGGATTTCTTCCTTCAATGCCATTAGCTCTTGATAATTTGCTTCCTCTTGAAATGGCTGAACATCGACCACTTCTTTTTGGTACATTGACTGTGTATTCCTTCCATATTCTTTTGATGCTTTCTTCACCATTCAATATTTTGTCCATAGAATCCTTCAATATTTCAAGTCGAGGCTTGAATTCTTTCTTCAGTTCCCTCAGCTTGAGAAATGCTGAACATGTTCTACCCTTTTAGTTTTCTAACCATTCTTTGCACATTTCATTATAATATTTGACTTTATCTTCTTGAACTGTCCTGTGAAAATGTCTGTTTTACTTCCTCATGCCTTCCACTTGCTTTAATGTCTCTACTCTGGAGAGCAAGCTTCAGAATCTTTTCTGATATCCATTTTGGTTAGCAGCCCAATTCGTAACCCACCATGGTTTCTTACTGATGAAGAGAGGAGAATACAGTCTTCAGTATATGCTACACCTCAACATAGACAAAACTCCTCACAAATGGATCAGTACACAAACAGAGATTGACATTATCCAGTATTTCATTTTATTTGGACCCACAATCAGTGCCCTTAGAAGCAGCAATAGGAAATCAAACATTGGGCAATTCTGCTGCAAAGACTTCTTTGACATGTAAAATGATTAAGGTATGCCTCACACAAGTCATGCTATTTTCAATCACCTCATATTCCTGATAAAGCTGAACAAAGAATAAGGAAAATTGGAGAAGAATTGATGCCTTTATCTTAAGATGTGATTGAAGAATATGAAAGAAGATATGTACGGTCAGAAGAACAAATAAATCTTTCTTGGAAGAAGTATAGTAAAAAAAGCTCCTTTTAAGTGAAGATAGTGAGGGACCAGTAGGGACCAATTCCTGTAGAAGAATATCATGCTTGATAAAGTAGAGTGTCAGTGAAAAGGAGGAAACCTTTCAATGAGATGTCCTCATACAGTAGCTGAAACAGCAAGAGTTCTGAGGGTGTCTCAAGAGCAGGCAGTGTTTCATTCAGTTGTACACAGGATCACTTCAAATTGGCTTGACTTAATGGCATCTAGCAATATGTGGCTTATTAATTATTCCATGATTAATGAAGATATCAGAAATATATTTTTTACTAACCATTTGAAGATCTTGCCTTCATAAGAGAACTAAGTGAATTATATTTTATAATTTTTAAAAGTGGGATTCCTGTTCATAGTGAAACAAAACAATTGAAGTATGAATTAGATTTTACTCTCACAAAAACTTCAACATTATTTGTTGGAGCAATAAATAGAAACCTTATTCTTAGAGTAAAAGGAAAAAAAATAATTATATATTTTCTGAACAAAATTTTAGTAATTAATTTTTAACTTTTCAATAATACACATAGCTAAATTTCTTAATATCTGAATTACTAAAAGCAGTAATTAATTTTCACAAATAAAATGCTACCTATTTCAAATAATAATAAAAAATCTGTTGCCAGTTTTTCTATTGATATCAGGATATAAATATGTATCAAATTTTATAAACCATATAAATAACTACTTCTAAATATTTTACCACACACTTTTCTTCCAGAAAATATAGATTTATATACTTCCTTTAATTTTGTAAGTTTCTACCTAATCTATGAAAATTCTGGAACCATTTGTCATAATAGGAACTCAATTAAAGAAAAATAATTTTTAACAAGTCTCTCATGGTCACACTGATATAGACTATATAGATAAATCAGTGGAGATATTGTCTCTACTGGTATGTTTTTAACCCTTGAATCCAATCCATTGAGAAGCTAGAGAAGAAAACATTTCTAATCTAAAATCAGTCTCTGAAAATAAGTATTTTCTTATGAAGAATTCTCATTAGGAAGATGTATTGGAACTAACGCTAATGATAAGTGTTTTTATACTAATAAAATCTAAATATAAAAAATGCAGATGAGCATTACAGCCAAATATTCCAAAATTAGTAAAAGTTGATTGTGATAAACAAGTAAAAAGAAGTATTTTTAAATGAATCTGAGTTTAAATAAATCATTTTCTCTTAGATTTGTCTTTAATTTTAGGTAGCTCTCTAACCTCATTACTTTTTTTGTTGTTGTTATTTTAACTGCTAATGGATTTACCCAAATTAGTGAAATATCGTCCCCTACTGTTCAATTCTGATAAATTGGTTGAAAGGAAGTGTTTTGTTACAGACTATAGTGGCTACTTCTGAGACATCTTATGTAGACTGTGGATTGTGAGGAATAGAGTTATTGCTTGGAGTGCTAGTCACATAGACTTTAAATTAGTTATTTAAATTTATTTAGTTCAATCACTTTCTAATTCAGTGGATTGCTGAGGTTTTTTTGAAATTTTAACTATAAAATTATCCGTCCAACAGTAAAAGAATACAATATTCATTTCATAAGTCAGCACATTATTGTATTTATTATTTAGATAACTATTTTAGATTTCAATAATGGATACTTTGTAAAAATATGTATATATAAAAGTAGGTATCTGTCAGCAAATCTCATCACTTGAAAATCATTTTGGCCTCCATTAAAACATTTATTTTAAAAATTGCAGTTGAAATTCAGAATATTTTATTTATAACATCTGCAACTCTTCCATTATCTCTGTCAATATGTTAAAAATTTTTAAAGGGAGTTAATTTTAAGAATAAACATATATATGTTTCAAAACCGTTTGTACTAAGTTTTGCTTTATTTGGATACTATGACTGTACACATTGTGTTGTTGTTGGTAAGTGCTGACTCATAGTGACCCTGTATAGGGTTTCCAAAGTGTGGCTGGTGAGCCTGAACCTATGACCTGGTAGTTCAAGCCGACCTTGTTGTTCAAGCTCACCTTGCAGTCCAGAGCATTAACCTGCAGCTCCATTGAGTAGCTAGACTTATTGCTATCCATAGGCATTCTATAAGGAGCTCTGGTAGTGTAGTGATTATAAGTTGGGCTGCTAACTTCAAGGTGAGCTGTTCGAAACTACCAGACTTTTGCAGGAGAAAGATGAGGCTTTCTGCTCCTATAAAAATGTACAGCCTCAGAAACCCTATGCTGGGTTTTTAGGAGCAGGAACAGACTCCAGGGCACAAAAACACTACCACCACCACCATACCCATACTATGCTAATAATATAAAGATAAAGACCTAAAGCAATCATGTTTTTTTGAAATTAGGTTAAGTTACAGAAATAAATAAAGAAGCCATGTTTAAGTAATATCTCCAAAGGTTAAGGGATTTTCTTATTGAATTTGCTAAATTATTATGCTCTCTCTTCTCCAGCTTTATATTTAACCCTGTAAGAAAAGGAAAACAAAAAGAAACCAGAGAAGACAATTTAAACTGTTATGTTTTTGAGCAAAATATCATTAAAATTGGAGATAATTTTCTAGCTATTTATTATTGCTTCTTACAAATGTATGCAATAAAGCCCTCATGGTTCAAAAGGCTAAATGCTTACCTGCTATTAAGTAGAAGGTTGGTGGTTTGAGCCCATCACTGAATGGCTCTGAGGATATAAAAAGCTGGCAATCTGCTTCCATAAAGAATACAGTCAAGAAAACCCTATGGGACAGTTCTGTTTTATCATATATGTGATCACTGTGAGTCAAAAGTAACTCAACAGCATCTTGCAACCTTTTCTAAAAACTGATCTTTCATATATGATTGAATTTATGAAGGAGTATGAAGTCCTGGTGTGACACTGTAGGATAAGCAATGGACCACACTCTTGGTTTCAACTTCAGGGTTGGCAGTTAAAACCAACCAACTGCACCACAAAATTACTCTTCAGGGTAGCTTTGAGTCAAAACTAATGGTACTTAGTGGTACTTAGCGAAGTGGTTATGAATCGGGCTGCAAACCTTAAGGTCAGTGGTTCGAAACTACCAGCCGCTCCGCGGGAGAAAGATGAGGCTTTCTACTCCCGTAAGGATTTACACCCTCGGAAACCCTGTACAGGGTCGCTATGGGTCGGAACCGACTCGACGGCACTTAACAACAACCAACAACAACAATATGGCTATAAGTAACGGAGCCAATCTATCACTCGTCTGTCAGTTTGTCATACTGTGGTAAATTGTGAGTTGCTGTGATTCTGAGAGCTATGCCCCTGGTATTTTATATACCAGCTGGGTCACCCATGGTGGACAGGTTTCAGATGAGCTTCCAGATGAAGACAGAATAAGAGGAAGGAGTGACAAACTACTTCTGAATATTTAATGAATAGCAAAGACACAGTCTCAGATATGGTGCTGGAAAATGAGCCCCTCAGGTTTGAAGGCACTCAAATTGTGACTGGGGAAGAGCTGCCTTCTCAAAGTACAGTTGACCATGATGATGTGCATGGAGTAAAGCTTGTGGGAGAAAAGTCCATGGGATCTTCATTTGCTGATGGGGCACAACTCAAAGTGATGAGAAACAGGTGTAAACATCCATTGAAAATCAGAACATGGATTGTACAAAGTATGAATCTGGGAAAATTAGAAGTTATCAAAAATGAAATGGAATGCATAAACATGGATATCTTAGCCATGGGCAGCACCTCCCAGAATTAAATTGACAGAAGGAAGAGTTGAGAACAGGACAAAACTATAAGAACAAACTCAGAGACTCAGGGAGGTAAGTCTGTGATCAAAACAAGTACAATGTAAAAGAAGGTAAACACGTAGGAACAGAGATCCAGATGGTGAGAAGGATAAAGTAGACTGCACTAAATAGAGAGAAGAGTTAATGGGCTATAAGGCAACCTCAAAGAAAATTAACACTTCACAACATACCAAAAAAATGAAAATCCAAGTAGAATATGGAAACATTAAAACTATGAGGAAACTCACAAGTAAGAATACAAAAAAGCATGAACCCAACAAAGGAAGACACACAGAACAAAGAAAGCAGCAACTTAAAACAAACAAACAAACAAACAAACAAACAAAAACCCATAATGGCAACAATTAATCCATACCTATCTATAATTACACTGAATGTAAACAGATTAAATACACCTGTTAAGAGACAGCGACTGGCAGAATGGATAAGAAAAGAAGATCTTTCAATATACTGTCTGCAAGAGACACATCTCACACACAGAGACAAAAGTGAATAAAAGTCAAAGGATGGAAAAAAATATACCAAGCTAATTGCAATCAGAAAAGAACAGGAGTGGCAGTACTAGCTCTCATAAAATAAACTTTAAGGCAAAAACCTGCATTATAGATAAAGATGGTCATTATGATTAAAGGGACAATTGAACAAGATGATATAACCATAATAAATATATATATTCCTAATAAAAGAGCTCCAAAATATATAAATAAAAATTTAATAGATTTGAAGAAAGAACAAGATAAATCTACAATAATAGAGGGTGATTTTAATACACCACTTTCAAAAATGGATAGAACAACCAGAAAGAAACTTGACAAAGACAAAGAACTAAATAA
>NW_006408600.1:4671640-4672110 GCF_000296735.1 Chrysochloris asiatica | reverse complement strand
GGAACCAAAGGAAATCAAAAGGATAATAACAGAATTCAATGAAGAGTTGTACTCCAACAAATCTGAAAACTCAGAAGAGATGGATAAATTGTTAGATAACATGACCTACCTAAATGTATACACAGTGAAGTAGAAATAATGAACAGACCCATAACAAAAGAAGCAATTGATCAGGTCATCAAAAGTTCCCAGCCAAAAAAAGTCCAGGCCCAGATGGCTTCATTGGTGAATTCTACCAAACATTCAAGGAGAAGCTGTCACCAATTCTACTCAAAGTATTCCAGAAGATAGAGGAAGAAGGAAATTTTCCTAATACATTTTATGAAGCAAGCATAACCATCATACCAAAACCAGTGAAAGACGTCACTAAGAAAGAAAATTATAGACCAATATCCCTCATAAACATAGATGCAAACATTTTCAACAAAATCCTAGCCAACAGAATCCAGCAACACATCAAAAAGAGAACA
>NW_006408600.1:4667343-4668887 GCF_000296735.1 Chrysochloris asiatica | reverse complement strand
TGAGTAGTATCCAATCTGTGTAGCCAGGGCTGATGAAATGAAATGCAGATAGGTCTCTTATTATACAGTAGTGAATAATTGTTATCAGGACTGATTGTGAGGATTGGAAATATAAAGGCAGATGTTTTGTAACAAGGAATGGAGTGATTAACTTTGCAGTCTAGGAACGGAGGTCCCTGGGACCATCAAGGCAGAAGAGTGGAGAGCGGCACCCTACCCAGAGAAGCAGTGACACCAGAGATGGAGGCAGAGATGATGATGTGGAGAGATGAAGTGTCTGGGAACTTTAGATCCAGAGAGGGAGAGGGGTGGTATGCTAATGACCAGGGGTAAGGGTGGGGGCAGGCTTGCAGGTTATATCCTGTGGTTGGTTGCTGATGCATAGAGGGGATTGTAACCACGGCCATGAAACGATATACGATAGGATGAAAGAAAAATTAATATTCTCCCATGTAAACTATTGTATAATTCACAGTAAAAGATTTTTTAAAAAATTAAATGGAATGCATAAATATCAATATCGTAGGCATTAGTGCGCTGAAATGGGCTGGTATTGGCCTTCTTGAATCTGACAACCACATGGTTGACTATGTCAGGAATGACAAATTGAAGAGGAATGGTGTTTCATTTATTGTCAAAAAGAACCTATCCAGATCAGTCATGGGGTACAATGCTGTTGTGATAGGATATTATCCATACGCCTACAGGGGAGACCAATTAATATCACTATTATTCAAATTTATGCACCAACCACTAAAGCAAGTGAGGACAAAATAAAAGAATTTTACTAGCTTTTTCAATCTGAAATTGGTCAAACATGCAATCAGGATGTATTGATCATTACTGGTGATTGGAATGCAAAGGTTGGGTACACAGAGGAATGATCAGTAATTGGAAAATATGCCCTTGGTGATAGAAATGATGATAGATATTGCATGAGAGAATTCTGTAAAATTAATGATTTGTTCATGACAAATACCTTCTTTAGACAATATATATACCTCACTAGATGGAATACATACAAATCAAATGGACTACATCTCTGGAAAGATGTGAGGGAAAAGCTCCATATCATCAGTGAAAACAAGGCCAGGGGCAGACTGTGGAATAGACCATCAATTACTCATATGCAAATTCACACTGAACCTGAAGAAAATGAAAACAAATCCACAAGAGCCAAAATATGACCTCGAATATATCCCACCTGAATTTAGACATCATCTGAAGAACAGATTTGATACATTAAACACTAAAGAGAGGATACCAGAAAAGTTGTGAGAAGACATCAAGAACATCATACATGATGAAAGCAAAAGTCATTAAGAAGACAAGAAAGAAGGAAAAGGTCATTAGATGTCAGAAGAGACACCGAAACTTGCTCTCTAGCATAGAGATACTAGTGCAAAGGGAAGAAATGAGGAGGTCCAAGAGCTGAACAGAAAATTTCTAAGATCAGCTCAAGAAGATAAAGTCAAATATTACAACAAAATGTGCAAAAATCTGGAATCAGAAAACCAGAAAGGAAGAACATGTTCAGCATTTCT
>NW_006408600.1:4661683-4665113 GCF_000296735.1 Chrysochloris asiatica | reverse complement strand
AGTGAAGTTGACCCAGGATCGGGCAATGTGTCATTCTGCTGTGCATATGGTCACTATAAATCGATTCCTACTCGATGGTGCCTAACAACAACAACAGAGACAGCATACTCAAACCCAATGTCATGTTAGAATTGTATAAAGTCTTTTTCCTACTAATTAGAATATTAAAGGTTAGACTGAAAGAATTTATAGCACCTGGTGTGTAAGATAATACTGGACTGCTAATTTCAAGGCTCACAGTTCAAAACCACCGGCTGCTCCTTGGAAACAATGTCACTATACATCAGAACCTAATGGATGGCATTTAATAACAATTACAAGAATAGCAACAATGCTACTTCATGGGAAATGGAACAAATAGAAAATAATCTCCATATAAAGATAATATTATAATAAAAAAACTGATAGATGTGCCTGCCCAAAACTCCCATTACATCCAAGGATGTCCAATGAAGCATTTCCATTAATGAAGAAATTGAAACAGTTCATCTACTGGGAACTAGTAAAATAAATACTAGGGCCATCATGGAATCTATTACATGAACAATGCCTAGTACAGTTTCTATAGATAGTATTTGTTGAAAAAGGACTGGTCGAATTGGAAAATCCATTTTAAAAAATGTAACTAGAGTAGTATTATGTTTATTGTAAGCATAATTAATACACATAGAAGAAAATTCCATAGAATTTTTTTGTAGTTCTAATATCTTTGCTACTCTGCCTACCTTATCAAGGACAAAGATAAAAACAAACAATCAAAAATCTCACAAATCTGGTCTTTGAGCCTAGGAAATCTAAGAAGAAAACCAATGTGGCACAGTGAACCCTACTGGAATTTAAACAAGTCAAGAAAGCCAATAGTTTCAATTTGAGGTGCAATTTTAAACCATATAAGTTCGAGGTTCATGTTTATTTATCCTTTAGTGTTGCACTGGGTTTTGTTTGATAGCCATATTAAATGGAAGTTTGATGGAGAGATGGATAGACATGAAGGCAGATAGATAAACTCCTGAATTTTAGACTGGTGTATTTCAGTCAAGTCCTAGGAGTTAAGAAAACTTCTGATGTAAGTTTATGAAGAACATTTTATTGCAATGGTATATCAACTGAAGAGTTAACAATTCCTCTTTCAAGAAACTTTCTTCCCCTTCAGTCAAGATCAGTTTGCCCCCAGGAGTCAAATCGGGAAGTAAATGTACACAATGAAGAATTTTAAGTCCTAGGCTTCCAGTTTGTTATTTAAAGTAAGCTACAGTACAATAAATTATCATACAATTGACACTGATCTGTATTTATTTCTCATGACCCTTAGTCAAATTGTGTATAAGACTGTTTCCTGAAAAATCCCCTCTGCACAGATAATCCTGATACATGCTCATGATCATTTTGGAAGAATTCAACTTCATTTTTCATAGATCCACTGTAATTTTCTTATCTCATGGATAGGTATTATATTTTCAGTATTATTAAAGGCCTAAATAAGATTCCTGGAGTCCTGGTGTGGTGCTGCAGGATGTGCTACATTGCAAGATCAGTTTTAGCTGCAAAGTCGGCAGTACAGACGCACTACCTGTGCCTCAAAAATCCTGTACAGGATCACTTTGAGTGGGAAAAACTTGATGGCACTTAAAAACAGCAACACATAACATTCCAAGAAGTATGCTTGCTCTCTGAAACATATTTAGTACGTATTTCTTTGCTGTTGTTAGGTGCCTTCCAATTAGTTCATTGGAATTTATTAACAGACCAACTGCCCAGTCAACATCATAATTGTTCTGTTTGAGCCCCATTGTTGCTGCCGCCACTGTGTCACTCTATCTCATTGGAGATCTTCCTCTCTTTGACCCTTCACTTTAACAAGCATGATGTTGTTCCCCAGGGACTGGTCCTTCCTGACAACTTATCTAAATTATCAGACATGTCTCACCACCATCACTCCCTTCCAAGAAGCAATCCAGTCATACTTCTTACCAAACAAATTTGTTCCTTTCTCTTGCAGTGTATGATGTATTCAATATTCTTCCCCAACACCATAATTCTATTCTTCACCTGTCTTTCTTATTCATTGCCTGGCTTCTACATGCATGTAAGGTGATTGAGAATACCCTGGCATGGGTAAGACTCATCTTTGCAGCAGATTTACTGAATACAACATGTCTTTTCATTACTTGACTTATGTTTCAATTAGTGTTCATTGTAGATCTGAGTAAAATGAAGTGTTAGAAAATGTCAATCTTTTCTTCATCTATTATGATGTTATGGGATAAAAATGAGGCTTTCTGCACCTATAAAAGTTCACAAAACCCTGCACAGGGTTACTTTGAGTCAAAACAACTACCATCACCATCATGATGTTATACATTGGTTTAGTTGTGAGGATATACCTTTTTCTTGATGTTTAAGATGAAATTTATAATGAAGACAAAGTCTATGATCTTCATCAATAACTACTTAACTCCTCTTTGCTTCTAGAAAGCAAGGTTATGCTAACTGCATATCTGAGGTTATTACTAAGTTCTCTTCCAATTCTGATGCCACATTGTTCACATAATCCAGCTTCTCAGATTTCTTGCTAAAATGGTGAAATGAAACAACCTGATACACACCTTTTGTTACATTAAACAATTCAGTATCCTCCTGTTCTATGAATGACTGTCTCTTTATCTATATATAGTTTCCTCATGAGCACAATTAAGTGTTCACAAAGCTATCCATAATTGGTTAACATCCATACAGCCAAATGCCTTTGCACAGTCAATGAAGCAGAAGTAAACATCTTTCTGGAATGCTCTGCATTCAGCAAAATTTTATTGCATGTGATATTAGTGATATTGTTCAGTGTTTGCCACATCCCATTGGATCACCTTTCTTTGTAATGGGCACAAATATCGATGTCTACCAATCAGTTGGGCAGGTAGTTGTCTTCCAAGTTTCTTGACATAAATGAATTCCAGTGATGCATCAGTTTATTCAAACATGTGGATTTATATTCTCTCAGTTACTAGAGACTTGATTTTCACCAATGCCTTCGGTTCTGCTTGGAGACTGCCTCCTTCAATACCATTGGTTCTTGATCATCTGATACCTCTTGAAATAACCAAACATTGACTGCTTTTCTTTCTTTCTTTTTTTTTTTAATGCAGTGACTCTATGTATTCCTTTTTTCTTTTGATGTTTCCAGTGTCATTCAGTATTTTGCCCAAAGATTCCATCATTATTGCAACTTAAAGTTTGAATTTTTTTTCTTCAGTTTATTCAGCTGAGATATACTGAGCTTGTTCCTCCCTTTTGAAATTTTAACTTCATGTCTTTACCCATTTCATTATATATATATATTTTTTTTCCTTAAATGTTTTATTGTGAATTATGTGATAGTTTGCATGGGAGAACATTAGTTTTACATTCATTCTATCCTATATCGTCTCATTGC
>NW_006408600.1:4630277-4633581 GCF_000296735.1 Chrysochloris asiatica | reverse complement strand
GAAGTAGTTCGTCAGTCTTTCTTCCTAGTCTGATTTTGTCTGGAAGCTCATCTGAAACTTGTCCACCATGGGTGACCCTGCTGGTTTTTAAAATACTGGTGGCTCTATAGGGTCATTATGAATCAGAACCATAACTGCTGCTACTCGACAGAACTTAACAATACTATTTTTAATTTAAATAATATTTAGAATTATTTAATAGTTTAAAAATGGATAAATTATATTTTCTTATGTTGTGCATAGCCCTGGTGGTGTTATAGGATAAAGACTGTACTGCTAACTGCAAAGTCAGCAGTTCAAACTCACCAGCCACTTCATGAGAGAAAAATGAGACTTTCTGCTCTTTTGAAAATTTATAGCCTCAGAAACCCTGTTTAGGGTCACTAAGTATCGGAATCAACTTAATGGCAGTTCTTGTTGTTGTTGTTAGGTGCCATCGAGTTGGTAATGACTAATAACGGCCCTATGAACAATAGAATGAAACACTGCCCGGTCCTGGTCCAACCTCACAATTGTTGCCACGCTTGAACCCCTTGATGGTAGTTGGTTTGGGGTTTATGTTGTTTTTTTATTGTTCATGTTGTATATGCCAATATCAAAATAGGCTTTTTTTAAATATCAGAAACATGTTTTCTTTATCTGTATTTACCATGCTAATGCTGCTGATAGATCTCAAAATGATTAGGGCAAGTAATTAAAATTTAAAAGATACGCTTAGGTTGTTTAAAAATGCTTTTCTAACAAAACTGCATTAATTATTACAGTAATATACAAAATAATCTTTTATTCACATGGAGTTTATGCAATACATAGCATTTCACATACATTATTTTAGTTATGGTGTTGGAGGAGAATATTGAAAGTGCAGTGGGCTGCCAAAAGAACCAATAGATCCGTTTTGGAAGAAGTGCGGCCAGAGTGCTCCTTGGAGGCCAAGATGGCCAAACATCGTCTCTAATACTTCAGACATATTGTCAGGAGGGACCAGTCACTGGAGAAGGATATTATGTTTGGTAATGTGGAGGTTCAGAGAAAAAGAGGAAGACCCCAATAAGATGGATTGGCTAAGTGGCAGCATCATGGCAACAGTTGTGAGGTTGGCCCAGAATCGGGCAGTGTTTCGTTCTGTTGTGCATAAGGTCACTATGGATCAGTACTGACTCGATGGCACCTAACAGCAATAACATTATCTATAGCTTCAAACTTATACCAGAGTAATGTCTTAATTTAAAAATTTCCCCCTCTCAACCCATGTTCTCAACTGTACACCAGCTTACCTGGGATGAGATTCTTGTTATCTCCTAATGTCCAGTAGCCAATTCTTTTGGGTTTGCAATTCAGCTTCAAAAAGACCTCCTATGTCACTGATAGAATGAGAGATGATAAAGTCCCAAGTTTAATGCTTTATTTATAGCAATTTTATATAATAGGTGTGGTGATGCAGTTTAATGCACTGGATTGCAAAGTTGGTTTGAACTGCAAGGTCAGCAGTTTAAGCTCTCCAGTCACTCCTTGGAAACCCTACACAGGGTCACTATGGGTCAGAACTGACTCAATGGCATTTAACAACAACAGCAACATTTATCATTCTTCTGCAAGAAAATGCATTGGCCATAAGGTTGGTTTGAACCACAAGATCGGTGGCTCAAATTCATCAGCTGCTCCTCGAATACCCTATGCAGGATCACTGTGAATTGGAATTGACTCAATGGCACTTAATAACAACAACACTTATCATTTTAGGACTCCTGGTCTGGCACTGTAATGTCAGTATTGAACTGCGAATCACAAGGCCGGCAGTTCAAACCTAGCAGCTGCTCATCGAAAATCTTATATAGAGTTGCTACGAGCCAGAACTGACTTGACAGTACTTAACAACAATAAAATTCATCATTCTATTCTTGTTTAGTTGTTAAGTGCCATCGAGTGGGTTCTGACATAGCAACCCTGTATAGGTTTCCAATGAGCCGCTGGTGAGTTTGATCTACATATCTATGGTTAGAGGTCCAATACTTATCCTACAAAGTCACACTGAAACTTCAATCTATGCCTTAGAATATCTCAAAACCTCTTTCCAACATATATGATTATTAAGCGATGTGTAGAAAATGAAAGGTAATATGATATAAAACTTATTCTAGGCTGTTATCAGTTGGACCACCACCAATCAGGCAGTTAGATAGTGCTTGAATGTTTACACAAATCATCATTAGTTATGAAGCAGTCTAATATGATAAAGTATTCCTTTTGGGACATTTGGAAACACGTGCCCATACTCTATTGAGAACAAGGCACCTGCTTTGGCAATATAAGGGAATGCTAAATTGAAAAATGAATGAGAAGGTGTACAGAAGCATTTAATACAATGTATTTTTTTTTTCTGTCCATAAAATGAATGATGATGCATCTTTTAATATTAAAGAATGAGGTTATAAAACGGTTCATTTTCAGAATTGCTTTTCATAAAAGCTCATTTGTGCTCTTTTGTGGGTGCATAATTAAGTTCCATGGGTTTGTTTACTTTCCAGTTTTTCTCACTGACCAATTCCAAAGAAAGTTAGCCATTTGATACAGTGAACTGACCAATAGCTGTTTCTATGTAAATGGTATACTGCTTGGCTCTATCAAGGTTCATCTGGTTTGAATCCACTTTGCTTCAAAGTTCTTCTAAATCTAGCCTCACAGTCAGGTACTTGGGTAAGTGATCAACAGTAACATTATCTGAAGTCTTTATGTATCTTGTCTGCGCACTGTCATCTTTTTCCATTGAGTGTGGGATGAGGCTTGAACACTAGCTCAATTTCACTAGCACCATCCATGACTGGATCGATTGCCACTGTTGCCTTGTTAGTATCAAGGTAGAATAAACCTGTTATACTTTGAAAAATAAGTTTTCAACATGCTTCTTCTTTTCTCCACAGTGTTATTTTAGAACCATTTCTCTAGCCATGTTTGGTTTAAAAATGATTGCTGATGGTTGCTCTTTCTGTTCTTAGGATTATCATTGTGAGCGTAGTTGTCATCTCCGCTCTAAATTCAGAAACAAATAAAAAAAAATTCCTTAATCTTCACACCACCATTATTTAAATAGGTAAGAAAAGGAAGTTCTTATAGAGTGATGACAGGTATGAGTAGTTTATTGCTACAAATATGTGTGAGGGTATTTTTATACAAATATTTTGTTGTTATTAAGTGTCCGTCTACTCAGTTCCCACCCACAGGAACCCTGTATAGGGTTTCCGAGCAACAGCTGGTGACCTTGAATTGCCTGCCTACCTTGAGGTTCAAACTGACATTTGCAGTA
>NW_006408600.1:4620136-4629452 GCF_000296735.1 Chrysochloris asiatica | reverse complement strand
AGAGAAAAAGAGGAAGACCCCAACGAGATGGATCAGCCAGGTGGCATCATTGATGGCGTCAAGTGTGGCAGCGGTGGTGGGGTTGGCCCAGGATTGGACATTGTTTCATTCTGCTGTGCATGGGGTCGCTATGAGTCAGTTCCAACTCGATGGCACCTGTCAACAACAACAACAAACAATTTTTAAATGTACAATGATGGATTTCAGCAGCCATGACACAAATTTAGAATAAGAACAGATATTTTTAATTGGTGATCTTCTAAGATACTTTTTCAACTGTCTTTCTAATATAATTTTACGATCTAGGAGGCAAACTAAATATTTGGACTGTTTTTGCTTCAATAGGCTATCTTTTTGCTCTATTGATTAAAAAGATTCACATGTACAGGACATTTAAAAAGACAATGATCATCACAGAGAAAAAAAATAAAAAACTGAATTTACTGCCAGACCTTTACTGTTGGTAGTATTACTAAGAATCAATACTAAAAATTATTTAGAAAAACTGTTCACAAACTACAGTCTGCAAGCCAAATGTAATTTAGCACATTTTATAAAGAAAATTTTATTGGAAAAAATTAATTCAAGTGTGGTCTATGTCTGCTTTCACTCTACAAAGGCAGAACTGTTGATTTAGACACATATTTGTTAATCTAAATTGAAAGAAAATAAGACTCTATGAATTATAACACTGACAACAATAACAGGATTCCTCCTCCTCTCTCCTCCCACACCTTCTGCTATCACTACTGTGTATTTAGTGGATTTTCCTTTTAGATTCTGGAATTTTCTTGTCAAGGAAAATAGAAACACTAATCATTCCTTCAATACTTACTTCGTAGAATTCATGTGAGACTCAAGCTATATAATACGTTGTTGAAAGATGCTGAAATTAGAAAAAAAAATGGTGGGATAAAATGCAGTTTTATAAAGAGGATGCTGGAGTCATGGTGTGGTGTTGTGGGTTAATGCACTGGACTGCTTAGTCTCTTGAACCTCACTGGCAGTTCAAGCTCACCAGCTACTTTTCAGAAACCCTATACAGGGCTGCTATGGGTCAGAATCTACTTGACGGTGCTTAGCAACAACAAAGTAGGTGTTACCATAGAATAAGCACTTGACCTCAAGGTCAGTTTGAACTGCAAGGTCAGCGGTTCAAACTCACCAGTCACTCCTAGAAAATTCTGTGTGTGTGTGTTTAGTGCCACTGAGTCAGTTCCAACCAATAGCGACCCTGTTTCGGGTTTCTAACAAGCAGATGGTGAGTTTGAACTGCCCAATTTACGATTCCAACCAATTTTGTAGTCCAGTGCATTAACCCACAGTTTCTGGAGAGAAAATCTTATTCAGGAACACTATGAGTTAGAACCTACTAGAAGGTAATTCACAGCAAACAACAATGATGTAGGTGTTTAGGAATAATCGTGGTTGGCAAGGATTTGAGGGATCTCCTATTCTCTATTATCAAAACTTCTGTGGTGACCAACTCTTCTGGAATTTGGACCTGCTTCCACAGAATTGGAGCTGTTTCCGTAGAATTGGAGCCATGTCCTTCTCTGAATCCAAAATAGCTATGAGGACAGGGATCTGGTGCAAGGGCATGCTTGTATTCCAGATTTACAACTAACAGATAATCTTGACATTTTATGAAGTCAATTTAATTCATTAGGCAAATTGCCACATTTGAGAGTAAGCAAATGAAGCATTTTCATCTGTCTTTTGGCTTGTCTGAGTAGTGTAATCACCATGGATTGTGTCATGGATCAGATTCAAAGCCGTGTAATTGTATGTCAGTGGGTGATATGATGAAAACCATTCTCCTGGGGCTCTTTCCCAGCCCACCTTCAGCTTTCCCCTCTCCTTGGACATACTATGACTTCAGATATACAATAAGGATCATTTGTAAGCATTGTTCTTCCCAAGTCTCTCAAGCTATATGGAATTTGGTGGATCTTGCTGTCCCCATCTTAAGTTGAAGTAATAACACACAGGGACAATAATACACTGTTGCCTATTGTTTGTGAGAATTCTGTAGCAAAGAAACACTCTGTGGACTCCTTCCAAGAAACTAAAATTTGTATTATTAATCCTTGTTGTAAATTGCTACCATCTATGTAAATTGCTAAATGCAAAATGCAGAAATATTTCTCCTTTGTTAGAAACCTAATTGATTCATTTAAAGCTTTCTTTAGTTAATCCCGGAAATCACAGCTGTTAAATTTTGCATGTAACAGCCATAGATACAGTCATTATTAACATGGCAATTATTATGGGGGCTTATCAGCCCACACTAGCATACATTTTTCTTCTGATATAATGTGGCCCATGCATTAGGAATATTTCTTGCAATGTAAATTAAAGTAAAGAGGTAAAGCATTCCAATAGGACAATAAGACAAATTTTAGTCCACTGTATATGAATATGTGTATGTATATGTTTAACTTATTCTATTATTAAATAGTATTTGTTGTTGTTGTTAGGTGCCTTCTTGTTGGTTCCAACTCATAGCGACACCATACACAACAGAATGAAATACTGCCCAGACCTGCACCATCCTCACCATCGTTGTTATATCGAAGCCCATTGCTGCTGCCTCTCTGCCAATCCATCCCACCGGAGGTCTTCCTCTTTTTCATTGACCCTTCACTTTAGCAAACATGGTATTGTTCTCCAACAACTTGTACCTCATGATAATATGTCCAAAGTATGAGAAATGAAATCTCACCATCCTGACTTCTAAGATGTATTCTGAATACTTCCAACACATATGTGTCTGTTCTTCTGGTAGATCACTTTCAATCTTCTCCAAAACCATAACTCAAAAGTATCAGTTCTTCTATGATCTTCCTTATGCATTGTCTTTCACATGCATATGACACTACTAAAAAATATCATAACTTGACTCAAGCGTTATCTTAGTCCTCAAAGAGATATCTTTGCTCTTCATCACTTTCAAGAGGTCTTGTGCAACAGATTTGCCTAATACAATATGTTGTTTGATTTCTAGACTGCTGCTTCCATGAGTGATGATAGTGGATCCAAACAAAATTAAATCCTTGGCAACTTCAATCTTTTCTCCACTTATCATGGTGTTATTAATTGGTCCAAGGTGAGGATTTTTGTGTTTTTTATACGGAGATGCAACCCATACTGAAGGTTGTGGTCTTGTATTTAATTATTTTACAAATCACATCCCTGATGAATGTATCTGAATAATTATCTCAATTTCTGAAATGATGCATATTTTCAAACTATTTTACTTACATTTATGCAGTATATTGTTATAAAGCAGAGGATATCAGAAAAATGTTTACCTGTGCTTTATTGACTATGCAAAGGCTTTCATTGTGTGGATCAAGACAAGCTATGGACAATATTGTGAAGTATGAGTATTGCGGAACACTTAATTGTGCTCATGAGGAATCTATACCTGGACCAAGAGGCAGTTGTTCGAACAGAACTTGGGAACACTGAATGTTTTAAAATTAAGACAGGTTTGCGACAAGGTTGTATTGTTTCACCATACTTATTCAACCTGTATGCTGAGCAAATAATACGAGAAGCTGGGTTCTATGAAGAAAAATGTGGCATCAGGATTGGAGGAAGCCTCATTAACAACCTGTGATATGCAAATGATACAACCTCGCTTAATGAAAGTGAAGAGGACTTAAAACATTTACTGATGATCAAAGAGCACAGCCTTCTCAATGCATTACATTTCAATATAAAGAAAACAAAAATCCTCAACACTGAACCAATAAACAACATTCTTATCAATGGAGAAAAGATTGAAGTTGTTAAGAACTTCATTTTTCTTGGATCAACTGTCAACACTCATGGAAGCAGCAGTCAAGAAATCAAACAGCGTATTGCATTAGGCAAATCTGCTGCACAAGACCTTTTTAAAGTGTTGAAGAACAAAGATGTCAGTTTGAAGACTAAGGTGCACCTCACCCAAGCCATGGTATTTTCAATAACCTCATATGCATGCGAAAGCTGGACAGTGAATAAGGAAGATTGGAGAAGAATTGATGCTTTTGAGTTATGGTGTTGGAGGAGGATATTGAAAGTGTCATGGGCTGCGAAAAGAACCAACAGATCTGTGTTGGAAGAAATGTAGACAGAGTGCTTCTTGGAGGCCAGGATGGCCAAATTTTGTCTCTCGTACTTTGGACATATTGTCAGGAAGGAACAGTCACCGGAGAAGGAATCATGTTTGGTAAGGTGTACGGTCAGAGAAAAAGGAAGACCCCCAATGAGATGGATTGGCCAAGTGGCAGCATCGATGGACTCAAGCATGGCAACAATAGTGAGGTTATCCAAGGATCGGGCAGTGTTTTTTCTGCTGTGCATAAGGTTGCTATGAGTCGGTGCCAACTAGATGGCACCTAACAACATCAACAACAATTATTAAGATAAAGTAAAAACTCGATTCTTATTGTTGTTGTTGTTAGGTGCCTCCGAGTTGGTTCTAACTCATGGCAACCTTGAGCCTTCCTCATAATGTTAAGCTTGGGCTCATTGATACTGCCACTGTGCCAATCCATCTTGTAGGGGGGAGGGATTCGTCTTTTTTTGCTAACCCTCAATTTTAGAAAGCATGCTGTTGTCCTCCATGAACAGGTTCCTACTGATAATATGCCCAAAGTATGAAAGACAAATTCTTACCATACTGGCTTCTAAGGAACATTCTGACTGTACTTTGCAACACACAATTGTTGATTCTTTTAGCAGACCATGGTACTTTTGATATTCTTCTCCAACAGCATAAGTGCATCAATTGTTTCATGGTCTTCCTTATTCAATGTCCAACTTTCATATGCATATGAAACTATTGAAAATATTATTGCTTGGGTTAGGCACACCATAGTCCTAAACTGACATTATTGCTCTTGACCACATTAAAAAAAAATCTGCGTAGATTAGCCTAATGCAGTATGTCATTTGATTTCTTGACTGCTGTTTCCTTGAGTGTTGATAGTGGATACAAGCATGAAAAATTAAATCTTTTTTTCTATTTAGCATGACATTACTTATTAGTACTGTGTGAGGATTGTTGTTTTCTTTACATTGACATGCAACTCATACTGAAGGCTGCGGTCTTTGAGATTCATCTGTAAGCATTTTTTTTTAAAGTTTTTATTGTGAATTGAGTGATATATTGCATGGGAAAATATCAGTTTTCTACTCATCATTTCATTGAAATGATTACAATCTCCTCTGTGCATCATCATTGAACAGTATTTTCTTCTACTTCCTCTGTTTTGTGTTTTTGGTGTACACAAAAACACTCAAGAATGTATAATAATTTAAAAAACAACCAAAGGGTACATTCTACAAGCCTGCTTCCTGGTCACCAGCTCACAGCCTTTGTCTTTCCATGAGTCTAGAGTCTACAGTGCTCTATGTCACCATGTCCTCATCTCTGCCTCCATCTCTTGTGTCACTGCTTCTCTGGATAGGGTCCTGCATTCCACTTGTGCTCTTCTCCCTTGATGGTTCTAGTGTCCTCTGTTTCTGGACTGTAAGATTAACCTTTTTTGTTGTTGTTGTTACAAAACTTCTACCTTTACAATTGTGACAGTTGCAATTAGTATTGATAGCAATTACTCACTATCAAATCATAGGAATCTTATTCCATCTCTTTTAACCAGACCCATCTAGACAAGATGAAATTTATTCATTGGGGACTCCATCTTCCCCTGCACACTCTTAAACTAAACTCCCTCTTGAACACTTATAAGCCAGACACTTTGTGCCTTTATCACCCCCTTGCAATGGGTTAATGTGCCCAATTGCAAAGCCATTTGAACTACAAGGTCAGCAGTCCAAGTTAACCAGAAACTACTTGGAAACCCTCTATAGGGTCACAATTTACACTAGTTTCCTTTATCAAAATTTGTTTTGTTTTGTTTTTTATATTTGTCTAGTCAAGTTCTGATTGTCAAGCCATCAAGGCTAGGTCAAATGGATACTATCTGCAAGTTTGAGTGTTCTTGTGCATATCCCCTCACTTCATATCAGCTGGATGCTTCACTCTCAGTTCTAGCTCTCCATGGCTATGTCCTTGTCCATGGGCTCAGGTGTCCCCGGGTCTCACCACACTTTGGACCAACCAGTCCTACTTCTTCTCTCTCTCAACAGCAGTCTATGGAATGCAGTTGAACTCAGCCATTCCTCATTGCTTCTTTTCCCCTCCTTCCACTCACCAGTAGACCAATATTTTCATCAGCAAGCTTCCATGGCTTGATGACTTCCCAGTGAACTTGCTTACTCTTGTAGTAACCAATCATACTGCTGTTTTTGTTTTGGATTTTTTTCTGCTGATCTTTCTTTGAAGGTGTATCTTCTGTTGCTCTAGTTATTCCAGGCTGGTCTGCTTTCCTATTTAGTGGCTGTCCCACCTCAGAAGGTTCTGGATGGGGCTCAGTATTCCATCTAAAGTCCTATACACTACAAAGGCTCCACAAGAGTCCTCTTTAACTGGGCAAGTTCTAGAACCTCTTTTAGATATTTCAGTTAGTTATAGGCTGAAGACAGACCTACAATCTTTCTGTAATCATGTTTCCTGACATTATTTTCTACCCACTTTCTAAAAACTGTCTATTTTATAATAGTAGGCAAGGGAAACCAATATATATAAGATAATCAAGCATGTTAGTATCATTTCCCCTCTTCAGACTATACTTCAATCACTGTATCACAGAGCCCTGTTGTTCCAAGGCTGAGCATACATCGCTGTCCCATTTAGCCCATGAACTTGTCTCATTGTTCCCCTATTTACATTGTTCTGCCACCCTCCTACTTCTTGTGTATTGCCCTTGCAAACACCTGAACTCTACTGTGTCTGGCCCCTACCCTGTGATCTACAGTTGTCTTTGACTATATCTTTAATCCTACCCCATCCCACCCCTTCTGGTAACCAATAAAGATTTTTTTTCCCCTTTCAGTGTGGGTAACTTTTCTTAAACTTTTACAATAAAATGGTCTTATGCAATATTTGTCCTTTTGTGACTGACTAGTTTCACTCAGCTAAATGTCCTCAAGGTTCATGCATGTTATGTAGTGGCTTGTAGCTTCCTTGTTATTCTTCACGGTAGCATAATATTCCATTGTTTTTATGTACCCAAAATTTGTTTATCCATTCTTCCATGGATGGGCACTTAGGCTGTCTCCATCTTTTTGCTATTGTGAATAGTTCTGCTATGAACATTGGTGTGCATATATCCACTCATGTTATGGCTCATATTTCTTGTGGATATATACCAAGTAGAAGAATTGCTGGATCATATGATATTTCTATTTCCAAATTTCTGAGGAAGCGCCAATCTGTGTTCCAGAGTGGTTTGGCTGTTTTATTTTTTTCACTCCCACTGTCAATATAGGAGGGTTCCAGTCTCTCCATATCCTTGCTAGCATTTATTGTCCTCTGCATTTATGAACTTTGCTGTTATTCCTGGTGTGAGATGATATTTCATGGCTGTTTTGATTTGCAACTCTTTAATGGGTAATGATAGTGAACATTTCTTCATATGTTTGTTGGCTGCCTGAATCTCTTCCTTGGTGAAGTGTCTGTTCACATCCTGTGTCCATTGTTTAATTGGTTTACATATCTTTTTCTTGTAGAGTTGGTATAGTTTCCTATATATTTTAGAAATTAGTCCCTTGTCTGATATGTCATTACAAAAGATTTTTCCCCAGACTTCTGGTTTGACAGAGGCAGAGGTAGCCAGGTAGGACAGGTCCTGTGAAGGAGGAGCTGAAAACCCAGAGATGCTACTCTCATGGAACAGCACCAGAGCTCTAGATCTAGCATAAAGGTCAGGGCATCAGTTTCCTGCAACTGCCAGTGGTAAAATTATGGTATAAAGGAAAATATTGCAATTTAGAAATCAGTCAAGACATAGGACTCCCTCTGTGGCCACCCCGTCTGGGCAGTGGTCAGAGGGTGGGGTTACATCCAGACCAGCACAGGGAGCCGGCACTAAAAGTGGCACAGTAACATTTGCAAAAGGAGGTGTGGGGGGATTCCACACATTTTTTCCTCCTCTTCCACATTGTGCCTTTTTTGCCCAGCCTGGATGCCTTTAGGTGGGTGGGTGCGCACCCCTAAAAAAGTCAAGTGTTGAGACCACAGCTTTCCCGTGGCACAGAGAAAAAGAGCCCCATCTATCCAAGGACAAATTCTTCGGCTGCTGCTTTTGACTTCTGCCTCTGTGTTCTAGCACTAAAGTTAACTTGTGCGGGACCCTTTACTCCTGCCTACTCAGCAAGAAAAAAAGCAGATTTGTCCTGACAGAGAAACCATATGAACAATCTGTAAAACCCCAACATAAAAAGACGCAACTATTTCAATAATTACACTGTGCACACAGAGATATCTAACTTACCTTCAGAGACAAAAATGGTAAACAATCTGTCTCCCAGTAACTTCTCAATATCTATCTTCTCACCTCTATGGTGGTGACTAGAGGAGGGCCCTGAGTGAGTGGACACCTCTCCACTACTGGAGGCTTCTATGGCACACACACACTGCCTCTGTAGCAAGGTGACTGGCCAGTTGGCCACAGTTTTATTTTTGTTTCAAAGTGGTTGCTTTTGGCCCTGGTTTTATATTGCTACTACTTTTGGGTCTATTGATCACACATTTTTCCTGGGGCTGAGAGCTTTTTCTACCAACGTTACCCAAGAAGAGTCAGCAAACGTGGCCATATAGCCATGCTACAAGCATACCCCATAATAGTCCACCATTGTGACAAGAGCCAATAACAGATGCTAAGCATTACATGCAAAAAGGAAAGCCTATTCACCAAGAGACACCCAGTAAGCTTAATGACACAGCAACAAACATCATTTAAGCATTAAAACACCCCATAACTATTGGAAATGATGAACAAAAAACAACAAAAGATATCAAAACTTGTCCCCAAACTGAAAAGAGTAGCCGAGACAAATGACCTGGGGACAGACAAAGGCTTTCTAGAAGAGGAAGGGCAGGTTTTGTATTTGTATGAGAAGGAATTCAGAAGAATGTTGTGGAAACTAATTCAAATGTTCTGAAAAGGGGTGGAGGAAAACAAGGAAGAAGTCAGGAAAGTACTACAAGAGCAATCAAACAACATCTATACAGAAATGGAAACAATTCTGAACCTGCAAAAAGAGGTCCAGATGATTAGTAATAAAATACCACAAATGGACAATACACTGAAAGGGGAAAAGAGCAGAATTGAAGAGATAGAAGTCAGAACCAATGAGCTGGTAGGCAAATTTCTCAATACTGCTAAGATAAAAGAACAAGCTGAAAAAAGGATAAAAA
>NW_006408600.1:4616275-4618712 GCF_000296735.1 Chrysochloris asiatica | reverse complement strand
CTGAGCAAGACAACATAACCATAATAAATATCTACACTCTTAATGAAAGAGTACCAAGATATATGAAGCAAACCTTACTAAAACTGAAGAAAGAAATAGATAAATCTACAATTATAGTGGGAGATTTTAATACGCCACTTTCAAAAAGGGAGAGAACAACCAGAAAGAAACTCAAGAAAGTTACAGAGGACCTAAACAACACAATCAACCAACTTGGTCTCATAAATGTGTACAGAGCATTCAACCCAACAACAGTAAAATTGACACTTTTCTCCAGTATACATGGAACATTCTCCAGAAGTGACTATTTGTTAGGTCATAAAGCAAGCCTCCATAAATTTACAGACATCAAAATACTACAAAGCATCTTTTCAGACCTCAATGCTGTAAAACTAGAAATCAACAATAAGAAGACCAAGCAAAGAAAGTCGAATATATGGAATTGAATAACACCCTACTGAAAAGTGACTGGGTAAAAGAAGAAATTAAACTTGAATTCACAAAGTTCCTAGAAACAAACAAGAATGAAAACACAACATACCAAAATATTTGGTTCATGGTGAAAGTGGTGCTGAGAGGACAATTTATTGTGATAAATGTGCACATCCAAAAAGAGGAAAGAACCAAAATTAACATATTAACACAGCATCATAAACAATTAGAAACAGTCCAACAGAGGGAACCTACAGTCACCAAAAGAAAAGAAATAATACAGATATGAGCAGAAATAAATGAGATAGAAAATCGAAAAACTATAGAAAGAATCAACAGGACAAGAAGCTAGTTCTTTGAAAGGATTAATAAAATTGAAAAGCCATTGGCAAAACTAACAAAAGAAAAGAGGGAGAAGACACAAATTAGAAACCACATGGGTGATGTCACAATGAAACCAAAGAATATCAAAAGGATAATAAGAGAATACTATGAAAAGTTATACTCTAACAAATTTGAAAACTTAGAAGAAATGGATAGATTTTTAGAAAAACACAACCTACCTAAACTTATACAAACTGAAGTAGAAGACTTGACCAAACCCATAACAAAAGAAGAAATTGATCAGGTCATCTAAACCTCCCAACCAAAGAAGATCAGGCCCAGATGGCTTCAGGGGTGAGTTCTACCAAACATTCAGGGAAGAGCTGTCACCAATTCTACTCAAATTATTCTAGAATATAGAAGATGATGGAAAGCTTTCTAATACTTTTTCTGAAACAAGCATAACCCTCATACCAAAGCCAAGGAAGGACATCACTAAGAAAGAAAACTACAGACTAAAATCCCTCATTAACATAGACGCAAAAATTGTCAACAAAATTTTGGCCAACAGAATCCAGCAGTACATCAAAAAAATAATACATCATGACCTAGTGGGTTTCATAAAAGGGATGTAAGGATGGTTCAACATTAGGAAAAAAAAAAAAAAATCAATGTAATCCACCATATAAATAAGAAAAAGAAAAAGAATGACACGAACATATTGATTGATGCAGAAAAGGCATTTGACAAAATCCAACATCCATTCTGGATAAAAACACTCAGCAAAGTAGGAATTGAAGGGAAGTTCATCAACATAATCAAGAGCATATATGCAAAACCGACAGCCTACATCACTCTCAATGGAGAGAAACTGAAAGCCTTCACTCAGCGAACGGGAACCAGACAAGGATGCCCTTTGTCATGACTCCTATTAAATATTGTTTTGGAAGTCTTATCCAGAGCTATATGATAAGATAAGTTAAAGGCATCCAAATTGTCAAAGAGGAAATGAAACTCTATTGGCAGATGACATGATCCTATACATAGAAACCCCAAAGACATCCATTGGAAGATTCAGCAAAGTGGCAGGGTAGAAGATCAATAAACAAAAATCATAGTAACAATGACTCCACTGAAAAGGACATTAGGCAAATAATGCCATTTACAATAGCCACACAAAGGATGAAATATGTAGACATAAACATAATCATAGAAACAAAGGATCCATACAAAGAAAATTCCAAAACACTACTACAAGAAACTAAAAGAGACTTACAGAAGTGGAAAAACATACCATGTTTCTGGTTAGGAAGACTCAACATTGTGAAAATGTCAATATTGCCCAAAGCAATTTACACACATAATGGAATTCCACTCCAGATCCCAACAACATTTTTAAAAAAGATGGAAAAGACTATTACTAACTTTATATATAAAGGAAAGAGACCCATAGTAAGCAAAGCACTGCTTAAGAAGAAAAAAAAGGTTGGAGGCCTCTTACTTCCCTATTTCAAAACTTACTACATGGCTACAGCTGACAAAAAAGCTTGGTATTCTTACAATGAAAGATACATTGATCAATGGAACAGAATTGAGAATCCAGAAACTAACCCATTCACATACAGTCAACTGATATTTGACCAAGTACATATCAAAGATCAGCTCGAGAAGATAAAGCCAA
>NW_006408600.1:4612943-4614837 GCF_000296735.1 Chrysochloris asiatica | reverse complement strand
TTCTGCTGTGCATGGGGTCGCTATGAGTCGGTTCCGACTGGATGGCACCTGACAACAACAATAGCCTTGGTATATTGCATGAGAAGGAGATAGTCTCTTTAACAGATGATGCTGGCAGAACTGGAAAGTGATATGTAAAACATTGAAACAAGATCTTTACCTCATGCCTGATACAAAAATGAAGTTGGCATGGGTTAAAGACCTAAATGTTAATCCCAAAATTATGAAGCTCATCAATAAAAAAATAGTGACAAATGTGATGGCTCTAATTCAGGGCATACACAGACTACCAAGCATTTTGAAAATTACACAAACAAGAGTAGACAAAATAGATGATTGAGACATAATAAAATTAAAAACTTATGTGCATCAAAAGACTTCACCAAAAGACTATAAAGGGAACTCACAAAGTGGGAAAAAAATATTTTGCAACAATACATCAGATAAGGGACTCATTTCTAAAATATATAGGAAAATGCAACACCTCTACAAGAAAAAGACAAACAACCCAATTAAAAAATGAGAACAGGATATGAACAGACACGTCACCAAGGAGGAGATCCAGGCAGTCAACAAACATGTGAAGAAATGTTCATGATCACTAGCCATCAGAGAGATGCAAATCAAAACAACCATGAGATATCATCTCACACCAGCAATAACAGTAAAGATCAGAAAGGCAGAGGACAATAAATGCTGGCGAGGATGCTGAGAGACTGCAACCCTCCTACATTGTTGATGGGAATGCAAAATGGTACAACCATTCTGGGAATATTGCAATTCCTCTACTTGGTATTTACCCACAAAGAATACGAGCAATAACACAAGTAGATATATGCACATCAATGTTCATAGCAGCACTATGTACAATAGCAAAAAGGTGGAGACAGCCTAAGTGCCCATCAATTGAAGAATGGAAATACAAACTGTGGTACATACACACAATGGAATAAATACTATGCTACCTTGAAGAACAACAAGGAAGCTGCAAGCACCGCATAACATGGATTAACCTGGAGGACATTATGCTGAGTGAAATTAGTCAGTCACAAAAGGAGAAATACTGCATAGGACCATTAATGTAAAAGACTAAGAAAAAGAATCCACCCAAAAGGGAAAACAACAACAACAACAACAACAACAACAACAAAACTCTCTATACAATTGATCACTGAGATGTATGGGATGAGAGGACGGGAGGAATGGAGGGGAAAATGGAGCACAGAGTAGGAAATAGACACAGGAAAGCTTGGTTTCTGGGGTGGGGTGGGGTGGGCAATACACAAGAAAAGGGAGGGGAATGGAAGAACAAGGCAGATGGGAGAACAGTTAGGCAGGTTCACATGGGCTAAGTTAGGCATGTTCACATGAGAACATGTTAGGGAGAACAATTAGGCAGGTTCACATGAGAACCGTTAGACAGAAGTAAATGGTGATGTATGTACAACCTTGGAACAACAAAGCTTCTGCATACAGGGATTGAGGCATGGTTTAAAGGGTAAAAGAGGGGAATAATGTTAAGATGCTTGGCCATCTTTTGAATCTTGGTTTCCCTTGCCTACCATGGTGTTTTCAATAGCCTCATATTGATGTGAAAGCTGGACAGTGAATAAGGAAGATCTTAGAAGAGTTGATGCCTTTGATTTGTGGTGTTGGAGGAGAGTACTGCAGGTGCCATGGACTGCCAAGAGAACCAACAGATCTGTTTTGGAAGAAGTGCAGCCAGAGTGCTCCTTGGAGGCCAGGATGGCTAGGCTTCATCTCCCATACTTTGGACATATTATCAGGAGGAAACAGTCACTGGAGAAGGATGTCATGCTGGGTAAGATGGAGGGTCAGAGAAAAAGAGGGAGACCTCTAACGAGATGGATTGGCCAGGTGGCATCATTGATGG
>NW_006408600.1:4611100-4612158 GCF_000296735.1 Chrysochloris asiatica | reverse complement strand
GAACACCCATACTTGCAGATAGTACCCACTTGACCTGGCTTCGACTAGAAGAAGAAAGAAGAGGGAAGAAAAAATTAAGAGTAAACTACTACAATTTGATGAACTTTATCTATATGTATGGATGTAGTAGTTCAAAAAAGGAAACAAATCTTTACAGCAAGGATCACTCCCCCCACATCGGTACACAGGGTTGACAGGAATGGGCAACTTACACATTGGCTACCCAAAATGGGGGGCGGGGATAAGGGGCTATAAAAGCAAGAAGTGACTGGCTTACAAGCTCTCAAGAGGGAGTCTAGTTACAGACAGGGCAGGGGTATGCAGAACCTCCACTGAATGATTCCCAATCTGTTGGGATGGGGCTGGGGAAAGAAAATGGTGATAAGACTTTTGTGGTACAATAGTGAATAATTGCCATCAGGACTGACTATGAGAGTTGGATATGTATAGGTAGATGTTTTTTGACAAAAGGAGGGGAGTGATTGATTTTGCAGCCCAAGAGTGGAGGTCCCTGGGACCATCAAGCGAGAAAAGCGGAGAGTGGGACCCTACCCAGAGAGGCAGTGAAGCCAGGGATGGAGACAGAGAAGATGATTTGGACAGATGGAGCAGCTGGGCACACTGGACTCAGGGAGGGAGAGGGGCTGTGTGCTGAAGGCCAGGGGGTGCAGGCCTGTGGGATGTATCCTTTGGCTATTTGATGATGCATGGATGGGACTGTAATCATTGCAATGAAATGAAATATGATAGTATGAATATACAAATGTATGAATGTAAAAATGTAATTCATAATAAAAAATTGAAAAAAAAAAGATTTTTTTCCCTATTCTCTGGGCTCCCTTTTTACTCTTTTGGTGCAATCCTTTGATGTATATAAACTTCTAATTTTCAAAATGTCCCAATCATCTATTTTGTCTTCTTTTGAGTGTGTAATTTTTGCAATGTTTGATAGTCTGTGTGTGGCCTGGATTGTTGTTGTTGTCAGGTGCCATCGAGTCGGAACCGACTCATAGCGACCCCATGCACAGCAGAACGAAACAATGCTCGATCCTGGGCCA
>NW_006408600.1:4605661-4608470 GCF_000296735.1 Chrysochloris asiatica | reverse complement strand
GAACTTTGTGAATTAACATTTTATTTCTATACAGTAACTTCAGCAGGGTGTTATTCAGTTTCAATGTATTTGACTTTATTTCCTTTATCTTCCTATTGCTGATTTCTATTTTTGTAACATTGTGGTCTGAGAAGATGGTTTGTAGTATTTTAATGTTTATAAATTTATGGAGGCCTGTTTTGTGGCCAACCAGATGGACTATTCTGGAGAATGTCCATGTGCACTGGGAAAGAATGTATTGTTCTGTTGTACTGAATGCTCTGTACACATCTATTGTGTTCAGTTGGCTAATTCTGTTGTTTAGTTCCTCTGTAGAGTTTCTTTCTGGTTTTCTATCCTTTTTCAAAAGTAATGAATTAAAATCTCCCACTATTATTGTAGATTTGTCTATTTCTTTCTTCAAATCTATTAGAGTTTGCTTTATATATTTTGGAGCTCTTTCATTGGAATCATAGATATTTATTAGATTTATGTCATATTGTACAATTGGCCCTTTAATCATGAGATAATGTCCATCTTTTATTTATTGTGCCAGTTTTTGCCTTAAAGTTTATTTTATCAGAGATTAGTATTGCCACTCCTGTTCATTTTTTAAATTGCAATTAACTTGGTATATATTTTTCCATCCTTTAACTTTTAGTTTGTTTTTATTTTTGTGTGTAAGGTGTGTCTCTTGCAGATAGCATATTGAAGGATCTTGTTTTCTTATTCATTCTGCCACTCTCAGTCTTTTAACTGGTGGATTTAGTCCATTGACATTTAGTGTAACTATAAATAGGTATGAATTAATTGCTGTCAGTATGCCTGTTTTTGTTTTGTTCTGTTTTGTTTTGTTTTTGTGGTGCTGCTGGGGTTTTTTGTTCTGCATGCCTTCCTGTGCTGAGTCCATGTTTTTTTGTGTCTTTTTCTTGTTAATTTCTTCATATTTTTAATGCTTTCATGCTCTTCTTATATTTTTCTTTTCTTGGTATGTTCTGGAATATTAATTTCTTTGACGTTACCTTATATTCTATTAACTTTTCCTTCCATTAAAATTGTTTATTTTATCCTGTAGTCTACCTGACCTCTTCAACACCTGGATCTCTGTTCCTATGTTTTATTTTCTTTCACATTTTAATTGTTTTGATCATAGATTGACCTCCTGATTTTCTGTATTCTGGACTCTTCCATCTGTTTATTGAGTTCTGGATGGTGCAGCCACATATATCAGCTTTCTTTAATAAGAAGCATTCAATACACTTTTCTCTCCTTTCACCTGAAGCTCAGGATTCCAGGATTTTCATCTGTATTTGTTTAATTTGGTTTTCTGTATATTGGTTATAGTGCCCACACAGTGTCTCTGCCTTGTCTACCATCTCCCCACCTCCTGCTGCCTGTGTTTTTATAGTCAATTATTTTGTCAAATTTCCAGATGTTATAGCAATTAGTATATGTGAGCCTAGGCCAGTATTTTTTTTTTTTTTTTTTTAGAATAAAGTAGTAAAAGGAAAGAAAGTGAAATATAAAAAAGGCATTGTCTCACTGGAGTGCTAACCACAAGATTGGTGATTCAAACCCAGAAGCTGCTCCCTGGAAACCTTATACAGGGTTGCTATGAGTTGGAACCAACTCCAAGGCACTTAAACAAACAACAACAGTTACTAACAGTGTTGTAATTAATAATTCTATGTAGAAAGACTTTATAGAACAATTTTAGTATTAGTATGTATACACTGTAAATAATATTACATTCAAGCAGTTTACAACTATATGTATTTCATAGTATTCTATCATTAAAATTAATAATTAACATTACTAGGGATAGTGTATGTTTCTGGTATGGGAAGAGGTCCAAGGTGTGTGTGTGACCCATGAGTTACTACACTGGATGACACCAACAATTATGCCACTGGAGGCAGTTGTACCCTGTCACATGAGATCTCTATGTGTCAGAATCAACACCTATGACATGGATCCCTGGTTCAGCAGTTAAGAGCTCAGCTGTTAATGAGAAGTTGGTGGATTCAAAACCACTAGAAGTTCCATGGGAGAAAGCTGTGATAGTCAGCTTCTTTAAAGATGTAAAACCCTAGAAACCTTACGGGGAAGCTCTATTCTGTTTTACTGGGTTGTTATTACTCAGAATTAACTGACTCATAGCCATGTAAATGACTATGGGTAAAAATGTCAATAATCCTATATTTATGTAGGGCTTACATTCTATCTACTTTTGAAAAGGATTATAGAGATTGAGGACAGTATCTTAACTTCTATGGGTTTATGAGTCTATTTCACGGCTTTTGAATCTTCCATATAAATTGTGGCTTTCTGTATATGATACAAAAGTATTCTAGGGGTTCATTCTGAATATTTCTGTAACCGTGTATTCTGGTCACTTTACTTCTCAATTTTAGTTTCCACACTTGAGTAAGTGCACAAGACTTGAAATTTCTCATGCGCCTTCCAATTCTAGTATTTATATTTTATGAAATGATCTGCTTTCACTGAATTATGAAAGAATTGAGAAAATCATACCATAATACTTTTAATTCCTGCTTGAGAGATAATGAGTCCAAGTATTTTAATTCTTAATCCAATGTTCATAGAATAGCTACTAATGTTAAACAGCATTATCCTGATCTATGTATACTTTCACCATACTTATTCAATATGTATGCTGAGACAATAATGTGAGAATATAGAATTATATGAAGAATAACATGGCATCAAGACTGGAGGAAGGTTCAGTAAATCTGCAATATTCAAAAGGTACAATCTTGCTTCCTGAAAGCAAAGAGGACTTAAAATACTTACTTATGAAAAACAAAGA
>NW_006408600.1:4598485-4605110 GCF_000296735.1 Chrysochloris asiatica | reverse complement strand
CTGCCAAAGGAACAAACAAATCTGTATTGGAAGAAATAGAGCCAGAGTGCTCCTTAGAAACCAAGATGGTGAGATTTCATATTTCATAGTTTGAGTATGTCATCAAGAGGTACCAGTCCCTGGAGAAGGACATCATGCTTGGTAAAATGGTGCGTCATGAAAAAGAGGAATGCCCCAACAAGATGAATTGATATCTGGAATTTACATAGTAACAGCAGCAATGGTCTTAAACATAACAATTGTGAGGCTGGCACAGGACCTGGCAGTGTTTCATTCTGTTGTACATTGTTGTTGTTGTTATGTGCCGTGGAGTCGGTTCCCGACTCATAGCCACCATGTACAGGGTTTCCAAGGCTGTAAATCTTTACGGGAGCAGAATCCCTCATCTTTCTCCCACGGAGCAGCTGGTTATTTCGAACTGCTGACCTTAAGGTTCACAGCCCGATTCGTAACCACTATGCTATCAGAGTTCCCTGTACATAGAGTCAGTGTAAGTTACAGCTGACTTGACTGTACCTAACAACAACCTTGATCAACAAATAGTTTATGTTATATGATAATAAATATTCTTGATATTTGACAGTTACACCAAAGCTATGTTTTCTTTATTCAGTTTTCTTCTATGAATCTCTGATTCTTACTGAAAAAAACGTTTTCTTGAGGGTTGAGTATGGAACTCTATTGGTGGATGCCTTACTGAGAAGGCAATATCTCCTGCCATAGAACTTCCTTTGCATAACACTAGGATCCTCACAGGACCTCTCAATTTATAATTCTTCAACTGTCACTCTTGAAATGCCAATACTACAGAGAGGAAAAATATATATATATTTCTCACTTCCATATTGTTCATTGACATTTCATCATTTAACTAGCAAAAATGAGTAAAGTTAGAATCTGAAATATACATACATGCTATGATATATTCAAGCCAAAAATTTCTTCTTCTAAAATTATAAATCTTAAAATATGGCATAGTATTTTACCATGACCTCATTTATTCTTCTTTACACTGTCTTTTTGTATTTTTTTTAAGAAATCACATTTTCATTTCCAATCCTAATTTCTATTTCCTTTGCAAAACTATACCTTAAATCTCTTACAATTATCACAAAGTTCTCTACCAAGTTTTAAAGTTTTACTTGCAAATTAGAGTGCAAAATAGTTGGCCTTAGAAGTGGTAAAAGGAAAATTCCTATTACAGCATCTGCAAATTATAAGTGAAATCACTTATAACTTATCCTGCAGTGCTTTTGAGAAACTTAGCTTGTTTTCTTCAAAGACGAAAACTACTTCATGAAAGGCCTAATAACACATTTAAATTACTGAGGATAATTTGAAAATTTAGGTTTTATGGAATTTAGATGATTACTAGAATCCCAGCAAGAAGCATAATGGACATAATTTTTATAACAATTGAAAATTACTCTATACATGATACACTTGCATTGATTTGAACCTAGCCTTTAAAAACTATACTTAACCCAAGTCACCAATCACCTAGAATTTTTTTTTTTTTTTCAGGTGTTAGGGACAAAATCCTGTTAGCTTGAGAAGAACTTTAGGTAGCTCATATTGTCATATAAACTTAAAATAAATAGAATGGTGCATTTAAGATATTAAATAACATGGGTTTGCATATTTCTATGAATATTAGAGCACTCTAAATGCTAATATGGAGCCCTGGTGTGGTGCTATAGGATAATGTGCTGGACTGCAAAGTTAGTTTAAACCACAAAGTCGGTAGTTCAAGCTCACCAGCTGCTCCTCAAAAACCCTATACAGGGTTGCTATGAGTAGGAACTGACTCGACAGCATTTAAAAACAACAGCTAATACCAATACATAGTGATCTGTACATCTACAGATATAGATGTATGTGTGTATGAGGTTATTCATCTAATTACAATCTAGAAATTTAAAACTCTGTGGGAGTCAACCGGACTGCATTTAACAACAAACAATCAAATATTTAATAAACATTTGGTTCATAATTTATGCTCATCAATTTATTTCTTTAAGAGAATAAACTTTAATAGAAATACACAATGTTGTTGTTGTTACGGGCCATTGAGTTGGTACCAACTCATAGCTACCCTATGAACAACAGAATGAAACACTGCCCAGTCCTGGGCTAACCTCACAATTGTTGCCATGCTTAATGCTGTCACTTTACCAATCTATGTCACTGGGGGTCTTCCTCTCCATCTCTGACTATTAACCTTACCAGAAATGATGTCCTTCTACAGCAAATGGTACCTCCTGACAATATGTCCGAAGTATGAGAGATAAAGTTTGGCCATCCTGGACTCCAAGGAGCAACCTGGCTGCACTTCAAACAGATCTGTTGGTTCTTTTGGCAGTCCATGGCACTTTCAATATTCTCCTCCAACACCATAACTGAAATACATCAATTCTTCTGCAGTCTTCCTTATTCACTGTCTAGCTTTGCATGGATATGAGGTTATTGAAAATATCATGTGTTGGGTTAGGCACACCTAAGCTGACATCTTTGATCTTCAACATGTTTAGAAAGTCTTGTGCAGCAGATTTGTCTAATATAATACATTGTTTGATTTTGTGACTGTTGCTTCCATGAGTGTTGATGATTAAGCCTAGAAGATTGAAGTTCTTGACAACTTCAATATTTTCTCCATTAATAAGACTATTGTTTATTGGTGCAGATATTTGTTTTATTTACATTCAAATGCAATCCATATTGAAGGCTCTGATATTTAAACCTCATCAGTAAGTATTTTATGTCCTCTTCACTTTCAGCAAGCAAGGTTGTAGCATCTGCATATCACAGGTTGTTAATGAGTCTTCTTCCAATCCTGATCCCATTTTTCCTCATATAACTCAGTTTCTCAGATTATTTACTCAGGATACAGGTTGAAAAAGCATGGTGAAAGAATACAACCCAGTTTCACACCTTTCCTAATGTTAAACCATTCAGTGCTCTCATGTTCTGTTCGAACAACTGCCTCTTGGTCCATGTACAGATTCCTCATGAGCACAATTAAGTGTTCCGGAATACTCATACTTCGCAATGTTGTCCATAGCTTGTCATGATCCACACAATCGAAAGCCTTTGCGTAGTAAGTAAAGCACATGTAAACAAACATCTTTCCTGTATTCTCTTCTTTCACCCAAGATCCATTGGTCATTAGCAATGATATCCCTCATTCCACCGTTGTTGTTGTTTTCTGGATCTGGTTTGAACTTCTGGAAGTTCTCTGTTAATGTATGGTTGCAGCCATTTCTGTATTCCCTTGAGTAAAACTTTACTCTCATGGCATATCAAAGAGATTGTCCGATGAATTCTGCATTCCATTGGGTCACCTCTCTTTGGAATGGGCACAAATACGGATCTCTTCCAATCAGTCGGCCAGATAGTTGTCTTCCAAATTTCTTGGCATAGATGAGTGAGTGCCTCCAGTGCTGCCTCACATTCTTGAAAGATTTCAATTTTTATTACATCAATTCCTGGTACCTTGTTTTTTGCTAATTCCTTCAGTGCCCCTTGGACTTCTTCTTTCAGTATCATTGGCATTTGATCATATGCTACCTCTTGAAATGGTTGAACAGCAACCATTTCTTTTTGATAAAGTGACTGTGTATTCCTTCCATCTTCTTTTGACGCTTTCTGCATCATTCAGTAAATTGCCTAGAGAATCCTTCAATAACAAAAGTCAAGGCTTGAATTTGTTTTTCAGTTCCCCCAGCTTGAGAAATGCTGAGTGTGTTCTTCCTTTTTGCTTTTTTGACTCCAGATCTTTGTACATTTCGTTGTAATATTTGACTTTCTCTTCTGGAGCTGCTGTTTGAAATTTTTTGTTCAACTCTTGGACCTCCTCATTTATTCCATTTTCTTTAGCATCTCTAAACTGGAGAGCAAGTTTCAGTGTCTCTTCTGACATACATTTTGTCCTTTTCCTTCTTTCTTGTATTCTCAATGACTTTTTGCTTTCTTTCTGTATGATGTTCTTGATGTCATCCTACAACTCTTCTGGTCTTTGGTGTTTAATGTTTAATGCATCAAATATGTTCTTCAGATGATTTCTAAATTCAGGTGGAATATATTCAAGGTCATATTTTTGCTCTCATTGACTTGTTTTTATTGTCTTCAGCTTTAGTCTGAATTTTGTACATGAGCAATTGATGGTCTGTTCAACAGGCTGCCCCTGGCCTTGTTTTCACTGATGATATGGAGCTTTTCCATCCCATCGTCTCTTTCTGCAGATGTAGTCAATTTGATTTCTATGTATTCCATCAGGTGATGTCTATGTGTATGGTCATCTTTTATGCTGTCTAATGAAAGTATTTGAAATGAACAAATCAATGATTTTGCAGAATTTTATCATGCAATCTACAGCATCATTTCTATCACCAAGGCCAACTACTGATCCTTCCTCTTTGCTCACAAACTTTGCATTCCAATCACCACTGTTGTTGTTGTTAGGTGCCATCAAGTCAGTACCAACCCATAGCAACCTTATGAACAGCAGAACAAAACACTGCGCAATCCTGGGACATCCTCACAACTGTTGCCGTGCTTGAGTCCATCGATGCTGCCACTTGGCCAATCCATCTTGTTGGGGGTCTTCCTCTTTTCCTCTGATCCTTCACCTTACCAAACATCATATCCTTCTCCAGTGACTGGTCCCTCCTGACAATATGTCCAAAGTATTAGAGATGAAGTTTGGCCATCTTAGCCTCTAAGGAGCACACTGGTTATACTTCTTCCAAACGGATCTATTGGTTCTTTTGGCAGGCCATGCACTTTCAATATTCTCTTCCAACACCATAACTCAAAGGCATCAATTCTTTTACGGTCTTCCTTATTCTCTGTCCAGATTTCCCATGCATATGAGATTATAGAAAATATCATGGTTTGGGTCAGGTGCACCTTAGTCCTCAAGCTGACATCTTTGCTCTTCAACACTTTAGAAAGGTCTTGTGCAGCAGATTTGCCCAATGCAATATGTCATTTGATCTCTTAACTGCTGCTTCCATGAGTGTTGATAGTTGATCCAAAAAGAATAAAGTCTTTGACAACTTCAATCTTTTTCCCGTTAATAAGAATGTTATTCATTGGTCCAGTGGTTAGAATTTTTGTTTTCTTTATAATGAGCTATAATCCATACCGAAGGCTGTTGTCTTTGATTTCTATCAGTAAATATTTTAAGTCCTCTTCACTTTCAGCAAGCAAGGTTATATCATCTGCATATCGCAGGTTGTTAATGACTCTTCCTCCAATCTTGATGCCATGTTTTTCTTCATAAAACCCAGCTTCTCAGATTATTTGCTCAGCATACAAGTTGAATAAGTATGGTGAAAGAATACAACCTTGTCACACACCTTTCTTAATTTTAAAACATTCAGTGTTCCCATGTTCTGTTCAAACAACTGCCTCTTGGTCCATGTACAGATTCCTCATGAGTACAATGAAGCACTTCAGAATGCTCATACCTCTCAATGTTGTATACAGTTTGTCACGATCCACACAATCAAAAGCACAGATAAGCATCTTTCTGGTGTTCTCTGCTTTCAGCCAAGATCCTTAGGACATCAACAATGATATCCCTCATTCCATGGCCTCTTCTGAATCTGGCTTGAACCTCTGGAAGTTCTCTGTCTATGTATGATTGTAGCTGTTTTTGTATTACCTTTAGCAAATCTTTACTCGCATGGGATATCAGAGATTGTCTGATGATTTCCGTATTCCATTGTGCCACTTCTCTTTGGAATGGGCACAATATGGATCTCTTCCAATCAGTCAGCCAGATAGTTGTCTTCCAAATTTCTTGGCAGAGGTGAGTGCCTCCTGTGCCACCTCACTTTCTTGAAAATTACAACTTTTATTCCTTCAATTCCTGGTGCCTTGTTCTTTGCCAATTCCTTCAATTCACCTTGGACTTCTTCTTTCAGTATCATTGGTTGTTGATCATATACTACCTTTTGAATTGGTTGATCATTAACCATTTCCTTTTGGTACAGTGACTCTGTTATTCCTTCCGTCTTCTCTTGATGCTTTCTGCATCATTCAATAATTTGCCCAGAGAATCTTTCAATAACGAAAGTTGAGGCTTGGATTTTGTCTTTAGTTACCCCAGCTTGAGAATTGCTGAGCGTCTTGTTCCTTTTCGGTTTTCTGATTCCAGACCTTTGCACTTTTTATTGTAATATTTGGCTTTATCTTCTCGAGCGGATGAAATTTTTTGTTCAGCTCTTGGACCTCCTCATTTCTTCCATTTTTTTTAGCATCTCTATGATGGAGAGCAAGTTTCAGTGTCTCTTCTGACAACCATTTTGACCTTTTCTTTCTTTCTTATCTTCTCAATGACTTCTTTGTCACTACTAATGATTAATATATCTTGATTGCATGTGTGACCAATTTCAGAATGAAGAAGTTGATAGAATTCTTCTATTTCATCTTCACTGGCTTTAGTGGTTGGTACATATATTGGATAATAGTAGTTTTAACTGGTCTTCCTTATAGACGCATGGATAACTTTGTGCCACATGATTTATCAGGGTACATTCTTTTTGACAATGAATGCAACACCATTTCTCTTCAATCTGTCATTCCTGGCATGGTAAACCATGTAGTTGTCAGATTCAAA
>NW_006408600.1:4592756-4595473 GCF_000296735.1 Chrysochloris asiatica | reverse complement strand
GGTAGTGATGTTAGCCCGGAATTGGACATTGTTTCGTTCTGCTGTGCATGGGGTCGCTATGAGTCAGTTCCGACTCAATGGCACCTGACAACAACAACAACATATCGACAGTGTTACTCTGTTATTCGTAAGTTTTTCAGTGGCTAAATGTTTTGAATTAGTTCATCTCTCCTTCTTCCTAGTCTGTCTTCATCTGAAACCTGTCCACTGTGGGTGAACCTCCTGTATTTAAAATAGCTGTGGTATAGCTTTCAGTATCATAGCAACTCAGAAGCCACCACAGTGTGACAACTGACAGATGAGTGGTGGAGACATACACATACATGTAGATATATTGTTCATAATTATTTCTTACAAAATTTATTTTTTTATGACTGAAATAAATTCAGTTTTACTCAGAATACTAAGATTTAGATAATACTTTTTAAGAACTCAGGTTAATTTACCTGAAGCTTCTTAGTCTCCATAAATTAGATTCTAGATGAGTGCTTTAAAAATGATAAGGAGTTTGAATTCTAAAGAGTTGCTTTCTCTTACATTAGATGTGATTGATTTTTCTCCCTGTGGCTAGTGAATTAAGCCTTATGTTCCTCACTGCAAGGGTGGTAGTTTGAGCCTACCGCATGTTCCATGGAAGAAAGATGATAAAGCTGTCTGTTACTGAAACTATTTGTTGTTTGTGTTAAATGTCATCAAGTCACTCCTGAGTCATAGTGACCCTGTTTAGGTTTCTGAGGAGCAGTTGGTGAATTTGAAAAACCAAACTTGAGGTCCAGTGTTTATCCTACAGTTCCATGTCAGGAGTTTTATAGCCTTTGGAAGCCTATATAGGGTCACTATGAGTCAGAATTAACTGAATCATAGTGATTAGATTGAATTTGGTTTACAGTCTCATTTCAAGGAACTCCGGTATAGGATTTCTGAGTAGTGACTGGTGGATTTGAACTGCCAACCTTATCCAGTACTTATCCTACAGCATCAGCCCAACTAATGCTCCATAACAAATTCCTCCAAATTCCACAGTTTAAAGCAACACAAGTTTTATTATTTCACATAGCTTTGGAAACTCAGGAATTCAGGAGAACTTAGATTGGTGATTTTAGCTCATAAGGTTGTAGTCAAGCTCTCAGCTCTGGTTCCAGTCGTCTGAAAACTGGTCTTGGACTAGAACTAGTATAAACACTTTTAAGCTTATTCATGGTGATGGTTGGCAATACTCAGTTCCTCGGTAAAGCATTGATCATGACTTAGTGGCAATCTCCAGAAAAAGTGACCCAAAAGAGATGGACACTGAAAGTCGCAGTATTTCACAGGCTAATTTGAAAGCAATATACCATCGGCATTTGGTGAGATCAGCCAGGGCATCCACACAACACCATGTTGTGCCAGGAGGCATGCAGCATACGCCTTGAAGCTGATATTAACTCTGGAACCTCTGGGCTCCAGGGAAAAGCACAGCCTGCCTGACTTACCTTAAAATTATAGTGCCCTGGAGCTTCATGTTAACACACAAATCATGCAACTGCATCACAGCAAACACCACACCACCTATGAGAATAATGCCATGGAGGAAAAATATAAAAAGGTACTGGCAAAGGGTAATGCTACAAACCAGGTAGCTCTGCAGCCTGCACTGAAGTTCACCAGCGAAGGCCATATCAATCAGAGCATTTTCTGGACAAACTTGAGTCCTAATGGAAAACCCAAATGGGAGTTGCTGGAAGCCATCAAACGTGACTTTAGTTCCATTGACAAGTTTAAGGAGAAATTAACTGTATCTGTTGGTGTGCAATGTCCAGGTTGGAGTTGGCTTGGTTTCAAAAAGGAGCGGGGATTCTTACAAATTGCTTCTTGTTCCAATCAGGACCCATTACAAGGAACAACAGGTCAGAATAACACTGCTGGGGATTGATGGGTGGGAGCATGCATACTACTTTTATTATAAAAATGTCAGACTTGATTATCTAAAAGCAATTTGGAGTGTAATATACTGGAAAAATGTAACTGAAAGATACATGGCTTGCAAAAAAATAAAACATTATATTGAGTGGGTTAAGCTCTTTATGATTGTTTTTTAGTAGTGTATTGAAATATATTATGAGGTGTTTCATTGTAGCATTTCTTAAATGTTGTTTATTCAAGTATTTATATAAACACAATCAAATGCTATTGATATCTTATTGTTTTAAATATTTTGTTATAGGAAACTGAAAATACTGAATGCTTTGTATGATTTAATCTTTTGATTGACTATTTTCTTCAGAGCTCAGATAGCCTAGTGGTGGTGGTGGTGTGTGGTAGAGTCAGTTCCGAATCATAACGACCTTTATAGGGTTTCTGAGGCTGTAAATCTTTATGGCTGGTAGCAGAAAGTCTCATCTTTCTCCCATGGAACCACTGGTAGTTTCGAACAGCTAACCATGTGATCAGATAGCCTAGGAGGTTATAATTGTCACCATGAAAATCATCAAAATGTTCCATGCCTAGATGGAAGGGCCTGTAGGGAAGTCTTTCTATCATGTCCTATGGTAATTCTAGAAAGTTGAATTCTGCCCCCACTTAACAGGAAAGCCCTCCAAGGGAAATTATTCCATTTTCTATTGAAAATTACCACTTTTGTAGGTAATCCGCTGTCTGCTGCAATGTCTGATAGATATCACCCAAGGTCTTTACTGTCAATGTCATATGTTTCACAGGGTTAACACATATTTTTTTTT
>NW_006408600.1:4590899-4592140 GCF_000296735.1 Chrysochloris asiatica | reverse complement strand
GACAACAACAACAACGTTTGTGTGTGTGTTGTGGTTGTGAAGTGCTGTCAAGTTGGTTCCTACTCATAGCAACAATGTATTGGGTTTCCTAGGAGCAGCTGGTGAGATTGAACTGCCGACCTTGCAGTACAAAAGCCTTTGCAGTCTGGCACATTAACCCACAGCGCCACACCAGGACTCTTAAATATATATATATCTGTGTGTGTGTGTGTGTGTGTGTAAAACGCTATATATAGAGAGAGCGTTACTCCGAGTTGGAATTGAATCAATGACAGTTACTTTTTGGAATCACATGATAACTAATTTAGAACTACTTTGGTATAAGAAGATAGCTGTGCGTTTGAATTTTTCAAATTGTAACATTTCAATGCGAAATGTGCTCAAACATAGAACTATATGTATTGTCTAAAAGAGCTCAGAGTGGACAGATTCAGGCCTTGTTAATAAATCAGTGAGAGATTAGACCACAAATGTTTCTGACCTGTCACTTGCCCTGCTCCTGAAAACTCAATCCTGAAGGTTCTTTCCTTCAAGTGCGACCTTTCTCTAGAGAGACAGACTGACCTCAGGAAGGTGCCATGTGTGCCTCCTTCAGGAATGATTATTTTCAAAGACCAGCTTTGAAAGAGTTGTTCTATACTTACAGACATTTTTCATCTTCTTTTAAAAAATGCATAGTCACTGTGTTGTTTGGTGCCGTCAAGTCTGTTCCAACTCATAGCGACCCAGTGTGGTGTTTCCGTAGGAGCGGCTGGTGGGTTTCAACCATCACTTTGCAGTTCTGCTGTTTTCTTTGTTCTGCATATCTTCCTGTGCTGAGTTTCTGGTTTTTGTGGCTTTTCTTGTGAGTTTCCTCATAGTTGTAATGCTTCCATGTTCTTCTTGGATTTTCATTTTCTTGGTATGCTGTGAAGTGTTCATTTTCTTTGAGGTTACTTTATATTCCATGAAAATTTCCCTCTTTTTAGTGCAGTCTTTTTTATTCTGTAATCTACCTGACCTTATCACCATCTGGGTTTCTGTTCCTATGTGTTTACCATCTTTCACATTGCAATTGTTTGGATCATAGACTGACCTTCCAGTTCCTCTGAGTGTTTTCTTATAGTTCTGTTCTTTTCTTGACTCTTCCTTCTGTCATTTAGTTTTGGGAGGTGCTGCCACATATGTCAATCTCTGGTTGTTGTCTGTTCTTGTCAATTCTCAGCCCACAGACTCCCTTTAGGATGTTTTGTAGTGTAGGG
>NW_006408600.1:4588567-4589047 GCF_000296735.1 Chrysochloris asiatica | reverse complement strand
GCAGATTCTAAAGTATGAGATTTACTACTTCCGCTACAAGTTTCACTAGCTATAAGCCTTCAAATATTTTAAATATTCCTACCTATGTGGTTCAGAGTTTTGTAGCTCTGCCCTGAACCCATTTCGCCTAGTATTCTGTAGTACTGCTGTTGGAGAACTTCACTGTACCTCTACCCCATCTGCCATCAAGCCCCAACCCTCCTGTCCTCTATCTTTTAAGGTGTGCATCATAAAGTCAAGGATGCACTAAAACTCCTTGAAGGCTCTAGATCATTTCCATTTAATTTTTCATTAAATAAGTGTTTATTTTCCTATCGTGTAAAGTGTTTTGATTGCTAATAAAGGATTCTCAATCATCAACAACAACAACAACAACAAAAAAAAACACAAACAAAATCCAGTGATATATACCATCACTGTTGCCATATTGTATTAGTTAAATCAACACTTCTCAAAGTCACTTAACAATAAAAATGCAAA
>NW_006408600.1:4573253-4588367 GCF_000296735.1 Chrysochloris asiatica | reverse complement strand
AAACATTTACAGCCTCCAAAAATTTACATAGGGTCATTATGTGTCAGACTCCACTCAATGCCATTGAGTTTGTAGTCTATTAACTGTGCAATGCAGTTTAAACTCATCAACTACTCATTGAAAATTCTATACAGGGTTTGCTATGAGTTGGAACTGACTTGACAGCACTTAATAACAACAATAAGCATTATGAAATAGTTTGTGAGAATTACCCAATGTAACACAGACTGTTATAAATGTGGCACATACTCTTATAAAAATGGCACCAATATATTTGCTTGACCTATGGTTTTCATAAACCTTCAAGTTGTATAAAATTCATTATCTGTGAAACTCAATAAAACACCAAGTACAAAAAACAAGGTAAGCTTGCCTTTTCCTCTTTTTATAGGCCCTTCTCCAGCACCTCGAACACCCTCCAATGCTGCCACTGTCATCCCAGTAAGTTTTCTTAGCATAGGCAGATCACAATGACTTTTGTTAGACAAATCCACTGAATGTCTGTAAACTTGTCCTTTGTTGAACCCAAACTATGGTACTTGCTCCTTTTGTTTTTATGATCATTCTAATCAACATAATCTCAAAAACTACCCTAGCTTCCACTTCCATCTACATTTTCATTCTGAAGATAGTTTTGAGTATAATTTCTGAAGTGTTCTCTTTCAAATATTTCTATGCCACTTACAAATTCACAGTTTTCAAATTTCGTATCAGTTTCCTAAACTGTAGACCCATATGTTCAATCAAAATCAAGATATGCACATTTGCATGCATGCCAAATGTACTAAATTCAGTGTCTAAAGCAAATATCTTACATTCCCAATATCTACCTCTCTAATCAATTTTCATTCCTTCCCTGAATTGCACCCAACAATAAATCTATTCAAGTCAGAAACCTGAGAATTCTCCCATGACTAAGATTGCTGTGTAAGATTGTACTGTGTTTGTACTATATAAAGGAGCCCAGCTGAGATGACCAGCAGGGATTGAAATCTAGTCTGCCATCTGTTCTCTCAACCTGGTGTCTTGAGTGCATGACCAATCCATCAAGCAGAAAGGTCAGTCTTCCTTTTGGACAGGATTCTTTTTGACTTGGTAGAGCAGAGAAATTTGATGTAGTATCAACATATTTTTAAATTTGAAAAATGGCATTGAGAGTCATCGATTACTCACCATCTTGTTAAAACAAGAATTAACTTCCTGTCTTTAGCTACCATCTTAAAGTCAAATCACCAACTTCCTGTTTAACTCTAGAAAACTAGGAACTGGGGTCATAGAATCAGCTACAATCAGATCTGACATGCTAGTCATGTGAAGTTGCAGCCAACATGTCCTAAGCTTGATGTTTGTCACAAGACTAAGAATACATCCATCAACACACTGGACAAAATGCCAAATCCTGCCTCAGAATGCCCCAATAAAGGCCCATGGCCAAGGACTCAGGGTCTAGGAAGCAAGAGTCCTGGTTCACTCTTTTGGCTGTCAACTAAATAAAAACTTTTTTCATTTTCAATAGGTTTATGTCTCTAATAGCTACACTGAGTCAGATCTGAGATCCTCAATTGCAATACTGAACTCTGAGCTCTCCAATGAAATCTTTTATCAGATCCTATTTATTTTACCTTTTTATGCATCCTAAATCAATCAACTAATCTTTTGCTCTAAGTCCTCTCTTTGATTCAAGTCATCACCATTCCTTGCCTATATCACGCAAAAGAATCCTAACTCATCCCCTTGCTGAGAACACCAACCCTTGTACTTCAGTAGGCACACTGCAAACAGACAAAGTTTTCTCAAGTGCTCATCTGGACAGATGCCATTGAGTTTCTTTCACATATTCATTCAATAAATATTTTAAAGTACATGTTTCTAGGTTCCCTTGAGTCTATTCTGACTCATTACAACCTCATGTACAACTCAACAAAATGCCTGGTCCTTCATGTATCATTTCATCAAGTCCTCTTCACTTTCAGCAAATATGTTGCTTCAATCCTGTTGCCATGTTATTCATATAGTCCACTTTTTCATATAGCCCAGTTCAGCATACAGATTGAATAAACATGGGTTGTTGTTGTTATTGTGAGGTGCCGTCGAGTACCAAATTATAGTTACCCCATGTACAACAGAATGAAACACTGCCCAGTCCTGGCCTAACCTCACAACTGTTGCCATGCTTGAGCCCATTGATGCTGCCACTTTGCCAATTCATCTTGTGGGGGTCTTCCTCTTATTCTCTGACCCTCCACCTTACCAAACATAATATCACTCTCTAGTGACTGGTCCATTCTGACGATATGTCCAAAGTATGAGAGATGAAGTCTGGTCATCCTGGCCTCTAAGGAACACTCAGGCTGCACTTCTTCCAACACAGATCTGTTTGTTCTTTTGGCAGCTCATGGCACTTTCAGTATTATTACCCAATACCATAACTCAAATGCATCAATTCTTCTATGATCTTCCTTATTACTGTCCAACTTTTGCATGCATATGAGGTTATTGAAAATAACATGGGTTAGAGACTAAAAAATCAAATGACACCAAATAATTCCTCCCACAGTACTCTCTACTCAGTTATGCTTACTAATTCATTGTAATGGTCACAGTGAACTAAGGCAACATGCATAGTGTTATGGGGTTTATTAGGGAATTACATAATGTTAAGATCATAAATGCTCATGGCACAGATTTTCCAGTCAAGGCAGCCTTACATCAGTCTTATTAAAATACAGGGCTCTCTCTGCCCCACCAATATTACAGTGCTCTTTTTGTTGCTGTTGTTTAGTACCATCGAATCAGTTCAGACTCATAGGGCCCTACATATAGTTTCCAAGGAGAGGTTGGTATTTTGAACGGCTAACATTATGGTTAGCAGTCCAGTGCTTGTCTTACAGTGCCACACCCAGACTCCAAATACTGTTCTAGGAATGCTGATAAATATTCACAGGACACACCACACTACCATAATCCTCATCCTGCAGTTCTCAGTTCTACCTTCATTGGTCAACAATCTTGGAGTTACCTCACTCTACAAGCAAGTCTTCTACCCAAAGTCACTCGACTTTACTTCCACCATCAACTGGGAGCCCACTGCTCTGTCTTATCCTCTGAGTCTTGGTTCCACTGCTGCTCTTCTGCCTCTCCTCTGATGCCATAGCTTTCTATCTGTGGGTCAAAAAAGTTCAATATGCAGGAATATTGGGGGTCCATTGGTCTCAGGGGTCTTCTTTGATGGTAGTGAAATCCCACCCCCTTCACCTCCTGCTTCTGAGATGGTTCATTTTCTATTTATACTAGAGTTTCAAGTTTTTACAATTACAATGAACTCTGCTAACATCCAAAGCTGAATCATGTCAGCCTATCAGTATCTTCTCCCACCTTTCCTTACCTAGACCCAGCAGGGCAGAAGCAGTGTTTGGTGAGAGTTATAGACTACAATGACTAAAAGAGAAACTAAATAATTCACTACATCACAGTGACGATACCAAAAATAGATTTGATGCATTAGACACTAATGACCAAAAGTCAAAAGAGCTGTTGGATGACATTAAGAACACCATGCATGAAAAAACCAAAACATCTTTAAAATACAGGCAATAAAAGCCAAAAAAGACTCTGAAACTTGTTCTTGCACATAGAGAAGCTAAAACAACTTGAAGAAATGAGTAAGTGGAAGAGCTAAACAAAAAATTTCAAAGGACAGTTGAGAATTAAAAATAAAGTATTATAATGAAGTGTGCAAATGCCCGGAGTTGGAAAAGTATAAGGGAAAAACAGGCTCAGTGTTTCCAAGCTGAAAGAACTGAAGAAAAAGTTCAAACATTGGGTTGCAATATTGAAGGATTCTATGGGTAAAATATTGAGTGATGCAGAAAACATCAAAAAAAGATGGAAGGAACTTACAGAGTTTCTGTATTCCAAAGAACTGGCTAATGTTCAGACATTTCAAGAGGTACTTTATGATCAAGAACTGATGACATTGAGGGAAGAGGTCCAAGTTACACTGAGAACATTGGTGAAAAACTTGGCTTCAAGAACTGATGGAATACCAATTGAAATAATTAAACAAATGGATGCAATGCTGGGGTGGGAGGAAAGGGATAGTAATTTTCTGGCTGGATGGTAGATACTTGGTAACTTGAGGAATAGGGTGGGCAAAATACAAGAAGGTTGTTGGCAGAAAAATAATGAAGACAGGTCAAGGTGCAGGAAGGTATGCAAGGTGTTATATACACAACCTTGGAACAACAGTGTCCTTCAGGTAGGTACGTGAACAGATATGCAGTCTGAAGGAATATGGGATGAAGAGTGGGAGTATACCCACAAAAAACATAAGGTTATGAAAGAAGATACTTGTGAATGCGTATTTACTTTTGCTTCAAATACAATTAGGGATGTGATGGAACATACAGTAGGCAAAATGATGAGAACTTCTTAGATGTTATCAAACATCTTATGGAAATGAGTTGTTGGGATGGGGGCTCAGGGCCATAGTCTCAGAGAACATTATGGTCAATTGGTATTACAGCTCACAAAGTCAGTGTTCTGTAGCCTACTTTGGTGAGTGGTGTCTTGGAACTTAAAAACTCATATTGACCGTATAAAGTATAACTATTGATCTCTCCATATGCAGAAGAAAGAAGAGTGATGAGAATTGAAGATGCATAGAAACAGTTAGTCCAATGTACTAATAGAACATGTGAAATCAGTCACCAAGACTCTGAGACTAGAAGAAATAGATGGTGCACAGTTTCCACCACCAACTGCTCTGAAATGGATCACATTAGAAGGTGCCAGTTCAAATGGGAAAAAATGTGGAACAAAAATAAAAATTATAAAGATGAGGATTACTGATCAGAAAGAGACTGGAAGAACCTGAGACTGTGGTCCTTGACCACTCTTCAGTTCTGGAAAGGAACCCACCCTTGTGGCCCAATTTTCATCCAAACAGTTGATAGGTATATAGGGGAGACAAACAACACTAGTTAGTCATGTTCACCATGGAAGTGGGAATTCAAAATCAAAAGGGCAACATTTACCTAAGGACAAAGTTGAGAAGGGATGGGAAGGTGGGTGGAATGTAAGTGGGAACCACAGAGAAGAAGTGGAATACCTGTTGTTAAATGGAGATAAATCATTGAAACAAAGTGCATGATTTTGTAAAATGGATGATTTTATCTGCAAACCTTTACTCAATTCAGAATAAAAAGTTTAAAAAAAAAAAAAACAGATGCAATTTTGGAGGTGTTCACATGTTTATGCCAATAAATTTAGAAGACAGGCAGCTACCTAGCCAACTAATTGGAAGAAATCCATATTTGTGCCCATTCCAAAGAATGGTGACCCAATGGAATGTGGAAATCATACAACAATATCATTAAGATCACATGAAAGCAAAATTTTTCTGGTCAAAAACAGCTGCAGCAGTACACTGACAGGGACAGGGAGCTGCCAGAAATTCAGGCTGGATTCAGAAGAAGACATGGAATGAGGGATATCATTGCTGACATCAGATGATTTTAATTGAAAATAGAGAACAAAAAAAGATGTTAGTTTGTTTTATTGACTATGAAAAGGCATTTGATTGTCTGGATCATTACAAATTACACATAATATTTCAAAGAATGTTTATTCCAAAACATTTAATTTCACTCATGAAGAACCTTTACATAAACCAAGAGATAGTCATTAGGATTGGGATACTAAATGGTTTAAAATCAGGAAAGGTATGTGCCAGGGATGTAGCCTTTCACTGTACTTATTCAATCTATATGCTAAGCTTTATCTGAGAAAATGGGTCATGTGAAGAAGAACATGTCATCATTTAAAACCTGTGATATAAAGATGACACAACCTTGCTTGCCAGAAGCACAGAACACTTGGATTTCTTGATGATGAAGATCAAAAGCCACAGCCATCAGTATGAATTGCAACTCAATGTAAAGAAAAAAAAAAAAAAAACCTGTGTAAGGAAAACTCCGCTAAAAGGCAGGAGATTAAAAAAAAAAAAAAAAAAAAAAAAAAAGGTCCCACACCTGAACTACTAAATAACACCATGAAAAACAGGGAAAAGATTGAAGTTGTAAAATATTTAGTTTTAATTGGATCCACAACCAATGCTCCTGGAAGCAGTAGGCAAAAAATCAAATGGTATATTATATTAGGCAAATCTGTTGCGAAAGACCTCTTTAAAGTGTTCAAGAGCAAAAAGTCACTTTGAGAACTTAAGTGTGCCTGATTCAAAACTGGACAATGGGAAAGAATTGATGTTAGAGAAGAATGTTGAAAATAACATGGGCTGCCAGAAGAACTAACACATCTGTCCTGGAATAAGTATAGTCAAAATGCCCCTTTGAGACAAAGTTGAGGAGACTTTTTCTCACAGTCTTTGGATATATTATTTGGAGATACTGATTCCTGAAAAAGAACACCATGCTTGGTAAGGGAGGAAGTGAACAAAGAAAAGCAATGCTCCTTACTCAATCATCTAGTGCTGCTATCATTGAAATAAAATACCACAAGTGAAAGGCTTTAACAATCAGAAATTTATTCTCTCACAGAAGGTTAGAAGTCCAAATTCACAGCACTGGCTCTTTAGAAAAGTGTTTGTCTCCTTTCAGCATCTATAGACCCAGCATCCTTTGGAGTTTCTCATGTGTCTTTGTATCAATCTTCATCTGGATCTAGGAGCTTCACAATGCAGGGACCCATTGCCAAAATAGGCACTCCACTCTGGCTCTACTATATTGGTAGTAGCAGGTCTCTCCTCAACTCTCTTTCTTTTTTATTTCTTATATGATAAAAAATACTGCATGCCACACCCTTGAGAATATCCCTCGAATAAGGGTGGTGATATATGTCCTGGTATGGCTCTGTAGGATAAGCACTAAACTGCAAGGTCAACAGCCACTCCTCAGAAACCCTGTACAGGGTCGCTATGAGTCGAAGACCCCCAATGCAATGGATTGTCATAGTGGCAGCAACAATGCACTCAAACATAGCAATGATTATGAGATTGATGCAGGACTGTGCAGTGTCTTGTTCTGTTATGCACAGGGTCACTATGAGTCGGTACCTACTCGATAGTGCCTAAAAACAGCAACAACACCCAATCATTTGTTAAAAATTAAAACGTTGTACAGAAAAGTCATATCAAGGACATTCAAAGTACTTCAATGGATAATAATTCATCATTATTTTTTTTTTCCTGAAAAAATAATTTTATTTTTCAATAACATCTACATTTCTATTTTATATCTTCATATTTATTTTTAGATCACATTAGCAATTGAATTTCTGACACCAAATGACTATAAAAAATTACTAATAAAAACAAGATAAAAAATAATTTAGTTTTAACTAGCCCTTTTTTGCCAGAATGCTTGTAATTGTTTAAATTTATCATCCTTTATAATAACTTCACTTTTATACTTGCTGCAAGTTTAAAATATATCTCTAAATACATATCTCTCCTGCATATCTGATTTGTGGGATTAACAGATAGAAATCATTTTAAAATTAGTAGAAATTTCAATGATAGAAGAAACATTTAAGTGACTCCTGTTACTGAAGGAGCTTGTGTACAGAACATTGATGGCTTGAGTCTATAGATAAACAAGTGTGTGTGTCTGAACTCAAATCCTAATGTCTGATTTACTCTGTGATGCCTTCTCATGCATAGCCTGGACCTTAGGAGCAGTTCTGATGGGAGCTTTACTACCCCTGAAGATTGTTTTCTCTAGAAGTTAATTTCATCTATATACCACCCTGCCAGTTTACAACAACAATTTGAATATCCTTTGCATGGCAAAATGCACTTTCAAAATGCCACCTAATTTAGTGAGAAAAACAATACAGATGTAATCACCCTATGAAATCCACATATTCTAATTTAATATAAGTCTGTGGGCATTGATGTCTTATAGCAGTAGATAAAATGTTTTTTCCTGTTTCGTTTCTTTGTCTTCTTGACACAGAGGTGTTTCACAGCATTCTCTTTCCCAAGTGCTAAAGTTCACATTTACATCTTTAACAGATACATTTCTGAACTTCTGCTGGCTCTTCACAGATTGTTTATTGCACACTTGTGGCATAACCATTATCTTTTCATTCTAATCTCCCTTGTCACTGTAACATCTGAAGTGCAGGATAAAGATTAGCAGTTCCCTGACTTAATCAGTTTATAAAAATCTCCAGAGAAAGCCACCCTCCCTTTCATACATCACAGATGTTTAGTTTTCACTTGATTAGGCAATTGATTTGTCCACCAGTGCCTCAAGAAAGGGATGATTCTTCTTCCATTTATTTTTATACTAAAGGATGGCAAGAGAATGGAGCAGGTCATATAAAGTACAGCTGGATACAGAATAAAGCATTCCAGGAAGATGTAATACGTTGACTTCACCTGCTGGAAAAGGGGAAAGAACAAGGTATCAGCAGATATTTTATTCCTTTCATCCCACAACCTGCTAAAATGTGGTTGAGTGCGCTGTGATTCACAGCACAGCAGGACCTTCTTTACTATAAATCATGGTTTATATATAGCCACTGTACATTTGGAAGATTACTAGGAAACCGTTTTAAAGAAGTTGAGTTCAAGTTGTTTGCACAGGTGAATGAGCTGTGCAGCTGGGGTGCAGAACTTTCTTACTTTTAGCTCAGTACCAAATAAACCTACTAAAGGTTCATTTGAAGGAGCAGAGGTGGAAGAAAGTGCCTGACTGAGTTATGTCTGATGACATGATTTATTCGCTGTTGTTACCTCTAGCTCTCCTATCTGAATTTTGTATATCATCTAATGTAATCCTTGATGCAACTGTTTTATTTGCAGTTGCTCAGCAATTAAGATGATAAGAAAGTTTAATTCATATACTCACCAATTTATTAATATCTATTTTCTTCAAATATAAATGTATTTTTAGCCAAAATAGTCGATTATTAATTTTTTAATATAATATAATTCATTCATTAATTGGTTAAGAATATGAAATATACTATGGTCTGCCAGAAGAACAAATAAAACTCTCTAGGAATAAATACATCCAAAATATCCCTTAGACTTAATTTCTCATACTTTTGATATATTGTCAGGAAAGACCAGTGCCCAGAACAGGACACTATATTTGGTAAAGTGAGAAAACAGAGAAAAGCAATAAAAACCTCAATAAAATAGATTACCATAGCGGTTGTAGAAAGGGGTTAGAAATCAGAAACATTTGTGAAGATGATATAAGACTAGGAATGTCTCATTCGGTGATATTTAGGGTTGTTATGAGTCTGAACCATATTGATAGCACCTAATAGTCACAATAACATTTTCTAAAAGGACTCTTCCCTAATATTGCATTGTTATATAAGTAAAAAAAAAAAAAAATATATATATATATATAATTCATTCTTGCCTTCAATCTTAAGAATACTAGAGAAATTTATATTACTACAACTGTTTTCTATGCAAAATTTATTTTTAAACATTTTGCTTTATAGCTTAGGTTGCATTTTCATTGTTAATATCCAAACCCACTATATCATTCAAACACTCATCTGTCAGTTTGTCGTATAGTGGTGGCTTGTATGTTGGTGTGATTCTGGAAGTTATGATATGGGTATTTTAAATATCAAAGGTCACCTATAGTGGACAGGTTTCATATGAGCTTCCAGATGAAGGTAGACTAGGAAGAAGAGATGGACTACTTCCAAATATTTAGTCACTGAAAACCTTATAAATTGCACTGGAATACTGCCAGCACCAGTATATTGAATATTGAAACATTATAAAGATCACCAAAATATTGTCAGATATAGTTCCAAAAGATGAGCTTCTCAGGTTGGAAGGCACTTAAAATAGGACTGGGGAAGAGCTGCTACCTCAAAATAAAGTTGACCATGATGACATGAATGAAGTAAAAGCCTTTTGGACCTTCATTTGCTACTGGGGCACAACTCAAAACAAAAGGAAAAGCTGTGAACATAAATTAATAATTGGAACATTGAAAGTACAAAATATGAATTTCAGGAAAATTGAAAATGGTCAAAAATCAAATGGAAAATATAAACATTGATATCCTATGAATTAGTGAGCTGAAATGGACTGGTATTGGCCATTTTGAATCTGATAATAACATGCATGGTTCAGTATGCCAGGAATGACAAATTGAAGAGGAATGGAGTCACATTCATCATCAGAAACAACATATCAAGATCTGTCTTGAAGTACAACACTGTCTGTAATAGTATAATATCCACACACATACAAGGAAGACCAGTTAATACCACAATTATTCAAATGAACTCACCAACTACTAAATCCAGCAATGATGAAATTGAATAATTCTACCGACTTCTTAAGTTTGAAATATATCAAACATGAAATCAAAATGTATTGATAACTACTGGTGATTGGAATGCAAACTTTGGACACAAGAAGGAAGGATCAGTAATAGGAAAATATAGCCTTGGTGATAGAAATTATGCTGGAGATCACATGAGAGCATTTTGAAACATCAATGATACCTTCACTGAAAATACCTTTTTCAACATAAAAGACAACTATACATGGACCTCACCAGATAGAATATACAGAAATCAAATTGTCTACATCTGTGAAAAGAGATGGTAGAATAGCTCCATATCATCAGCCAAAACAAGTCCGGGTGCAGACTGTGGAACAGACCATCAACTGCTCATATTTAAGTTCAGGCTGAAGCTGAAGAAAATTAAAACAAGTTTACAAGAGTGAAAATATGATCTTTAGCATGTCCTCTGTGAATTTAGACATCATCTAAAGAATAGAATTAATGCATTAGACAGTAAAGACTGAAGACTGAAGAGTTCTGGGATGACATCAAGAACATCATATAAAAAGGAAGCAAAGGTTAATTAAGAAGTCAAAAACAGAAGGAAAGGATCAAAATGAATGTTAGAAGAGACTCTGAAACATCTCTCTAACGCAGATATGCTAAATCAAATGGAAGATATGGGGAACTCAAACAGCTAAACAGAAAGTTTCAAAGGTTAGCTAGAAAAGACAAAGTCAAATATTAGAGTGAAATATGAAAAGACCTGTAGTTAGAAAACCAAAAGTTAAGACCATTCTCTGCTTTTCTCAAGCTGAGGGAAGTGAAGAAAAAATTCAAGCATCGACTTAAAATATTGGAGGAGCCTATCGATGGCACTTAACAACAACAACAACAACAATGGGCAAAATATTGAATGATGCAGAAAGCATGAAATGAAGATGGAATGAATACACAGAGTCACTGTACCAAAAAGAAATGGTCAATGTTCAACCATTTCAAGAGGTAACATATGATCAATAGCTAATGATACTAATGGAAGAAGTTTATGGTACATTGAAGGCATTGGCCGAAAAGGCATTTGTGTATTCCTTCCATCTTCATTTCATTTCAACAAGACACTGGGAATTGATGGAAAGCAAATTGAACACTTTCAACAAACTGGTGAAGCACTGGAGACATTCACTTATCTATGCCAAAAAAATTAGGAACACAACTACCTGAACTGGAAGAGATCAATATTTGTTTACATTCCAAATAGAGGTAGCCCAATGTAATGTGGAAGTCACTGGACAATATCATTAATATCCCATTGAAATAGAATTTTGCTAAATATAATGCAAAAATGGCTGCAACAGCACATTGACAAAACAAAACAAAACAAAAAATCCTAAGGATGTGGAACTACAGATATCATTGCTGATGCCAGATGGATCTTGGCTGAAATAGAGAATAACAGAAAGATGTCTACCTGTTCTGTACTGATTACAAAAAGGCTTTCAATTGTGTGGATCATGACAAGTTATGGACAACATTCTGGAGAATGAGTATTCTGGAACACTTTATTGTGCTCATGAGGAACCTATGCATAGACCAAGAGGCAGATGGTCAAACAGAACAACAGGACACCACATGGTTTAAAAGTAGGAAAGGTGTGCACCCGGGTTCTTTCCCCATAATTATTCAATATGTATTCTGAGCACATAATCTGAGAAGTAGGATTATATGAAAAAATGTGTGTCACCAGGATTGGTGATTTGCAGATGAAACAACCTTGCTTGTTGAAAGGGAAGAGGACTTAAAATGCATACAGATGAAGATCAAAGACCACAGTCTTGGGTATGGGTTGTACCTCAAAATAAAGACAACAAAAATCCTCACCACTGGACCAATAAACAACATCCATATAAATGAAGGGAGTCCTGGTATGGCGCTGTGGGCTAATGCACCAGATTGCAAAGTCATTTGAACTGCAAGGTTAGCTGTTCAAGCCTACCAGCTGCTCCTCAGAAACCCTATACAGGGTCGCTATTGGTCGGAACCAACCTGATGGCACTTAACAACAACAAAATATAAATGGAAAAAAAGTTGAAGTTGTCAAAGACTTCATTTTACTCAGATCAACTTTCAATACTCTTGGAAGCAGTAGTCAAGAAACAAAATGATGTATTGCATTAGGTAAATCTGCTGCACAAGACCTCTACAAAGTGTTAAAGAGCAAAGATGTCAGCTTGAGGACTAAGATGCACATGACACAAGACATTGTATTTTCAATAACCTCATATGCATGTTAAAGTTGGAGAGTGAATAAGAAAGATCATAGTGAAATCGATGCATTTAGTTACGGTGTTGGAGAAGAATAATGAAAGTCCCATAAACTGTCAAATTAACAAACCGGTCTTTGCTGGAAGAAGTACAGCCAGAATGCTCATTAGAAGCCAGGATGGCCAGACTTCGTTTATCATACTTCGTAGATATTATCAGGAGTGACCATTCCCTAAAGAAGGACATCATGCTTGGTAAAATAGATGGTTGGAGAAAGAGAGGAAGACTTCATTGAAATGGATCGACACAGTGGCAGTAGCAATGGGCTCAAATGTAGCAATGATTGTGAGTTCGGTGCAAGATGAGGCAGTGTTTCGTTCTGTTGTGCATAGGGTGGCTATGAGTTGGTACTCAATGACACTTAACAACAACACTGTATCCTCACCAGAATAAAAGGTGATTTTTAGTAAGCAATGTATTTTGAACTAGTCTGTCCACATCGAGCATATTCTATACATAAAATAAAATTTAAAAAAAGATGATTGTCAGTTTACATGTGAATGAAAATCAAACCATGGCCATCCAGCCAATTCCAACTCATAGCAAAGCTACATAGGGTTTCTGTGAGTATAAATGTTTGCTGAAGCAGACAGCCTCACTTTTATCCTGTAGTGTGCCTAGTGGTTTTGGTGTGCTGACCTTGAGGTTAACAGTCAAGTTCTTACCCTATTGCACCAACAGGGCTCCGTAATTGTATATGAGGGGGCTTCAAAATGCTCATGGAAAAATTACATTATGTTTTAATTCCATTTCTCTATGAATGTTTTCAAATTCCCTTTAAAGTCTGTTGTCAAAAATTAAATCAAGCTTTTCATGACTGTGAAACTGTCACCATTTGAATATAATTCTGTATGTGAAGGAATCAAGTCATGTTTCATTGTGTTGCTACTTGGAATTCTCTTACTATGTGGAAATCCTTGGTGAGGTGTCTCTCTTTCTGGAATGTACTCCTTTTTCAATAAAATAACCGGGTTATACATTATTCCACTCCCTCTTTACATTCTGTCAAAGCTAAACAAATATCACAGCCCTGGCTATGAATATTAGAGAAGGACATGTACATCAGAGTCCAACTTTGTTATAGAGAAAATGTAATCTGTCTTGTGAGAAACAGTTTAAAATATACTTAATGTGTCTCTCCACTACATGGTATAATACAAGGTGAGAGCAGAAATTTGCCAACAAACATTTAAAACTCTTTTTTTATATTTGTCTCTAGCAGAAAGTTTAGAATTTCCATATAACTTCTTCAGTGGAGGAAAAAAAAAAACAAAGAAATTTCACATACATATAAAAGTTACAGTGTTTTGAAAATGTCAGTGAGTCTAATGCACTTGAGTTTATGGTCAACAATGTCACACAGATCACCATGGAGATGAATAATCCTTTTAATCCTTCTTTGAGTACATTTTCAAGCCAAAATGTAATCACTGAACAATGAAAGCAGTGTATGCCCTATAATAAAAGTGCATCCACTAGTATGAATTCTAAGAAGCACTCCTTAAACTGTCCTTTACAGATAATTAGATTCATGAGATTAAGAATGTATTCAGAAGATTAGCCAAGAGTCTCCACTTCAGAATATTGTAACATGTGAAAAGTTCCTTTAAGCCATATGGTGACAGCATGCACTGTAGCCCCCTGGGAGTCTTGTCAGATTTAGCCACAATCTGTTGACTGACCCACAGGTGAAAACTGATTCCAGAGAAGTTGAGCTGCAAGAAATCTCCTGGAAGACATTACCCTCCTGCATTTCTGACTATCACATGTTTCTCTGCCTGTTCTCATTATTGTACCAAAACCACAATGCAATATCTTCCCTTAAAATCACCAGGTGCATCATGCTAAGATCATTTATTTTTAGTTTAGTGAGGTTTTAATACCATAGATTAGAAGGTTTCAGGTATGTAAAATCTCATCTTTGTATCAATTTGTACATGATCTTTGTATAAGTTAAATAATTTAGAATTTAAGTCCTATTACACTAAGTGAGGGGTCTTGGTGTGGCACTGTGGATTAATGCACTGGACCCCAAGGTTAGTATGAATCATTAGGTCAGTTGTTCAAGCTCACTAGCCACTCCTTGGAATGCTGTGTGTCAGAACTGACTTGAAGACACTTAACAACAGTAGTACTCTATGTGTATGGAGTGTTGGTGTGGTGCTGTAGGATATACAACAACAAAGCCCGTGGTTCAGACCCACCAGTCGTTCCTTGGAAACCCTATTCATGTTGACTATGAGTCATCACTGACTCAACAACACTTCATAGCAACTCTAAGTGTGACATCTTTTGAGTGACTGTTATTATTATTATTATTATCATACTCTTTGAGGTTGGATTTTCATCTGAAAATGATAGGAAATCTTGTCACTACAAGTACATAGACTTCTGACATTTCAAAATAGGTAAATATCAATGAAATACAAGTTCAAAAGAAAATATTAACAGTTCAGTTATAGCACTGCCAAATTTTATTTTGCCAAGCATCCATATT
>NW_006408600.1:4539526-4573029 GCF_000296735.1 Chrysochloris asiatica | reverse complement strand
ATGGCTAAGCTTCATCTCTCATACTTTGGACATATTGTCAGGAGAGAACAGTCACTGGAGAAGGATGTCATGCTGGGTAAGATGGAGGGTCGGAGAAAAAGAGGAAGACCCCCAACGAGATGGATCAGCCAGGTGGCATCATTGATGGCATCACATGTGGCAGCGGTGATGGGGTTGGCCTAGGATCGGACATTGTTTCCTTCTGCTGTGCATGGAGTCGCTATGAGTCGGTTACAACTCGATAGCACCTGACAACAACAACAACAACATTAATATTCTTATAAAATTTTTATAATCTTAAAGTAACACGACAATTAGCACAGATATGCTATTCGAATAAAGAAAAGTCCTTTAAATTGAGTAAAATGATACTTTAATACAAATGAACTTTAGAAGTGACTTCACACCTTTTTATAGATGGCTTTGAAGCCCATAGCTACCTACTTCTTCTCTGATATTGTTCATTTTTATTATACTAATTTTAAAGTACAGGTATTTTGTACATAGAGGAATACTGCTATGTAGTAATAGTAATGAGCACTAGTGGTGCAATGGCTGAGAACTCACCTGCTAACAAAAAGTTCAGTGGTTCTAATCCACCTGCTTCTCAGTGAGACAAATACATGAATGTTTGCTTCCATAAAAATTAGTCTTAGAAAACCTATCGGGCAATTCTTCTCTAAACTATAGTGTTACTACAGGTCAGAATGATCATGGACTTTTGTTTTGCCTTTTTATATAGTCATATTGATACTGTGCAGGATAATAACTTGCTCTTATTAGATATGCCATGGGTTACTTTGTGGTCTAAGTTTAGTCCTGGTGTGTCACTGAGGCATAACTCTAGCTAAAGAAATAAAAGACCTATGCAAACAAAACAACAAAGCACTACTACAATAAAGCAAAAGAGACTTAAATGAAAGAAGATACAGTGGTCATGGATAGGAAGACTTAAAATTAGTACCCCAAACAATCTATTGTTGTTAAGTGCCATTGAATCAGTTCCAACCCATAGCAACCCTGTATAGGGTGTCCAAGGACTGGCAGTTGACCTTAAACTGCTGACGTCGCAATGCACACCAACTTTGCAGTCCAATACATTAACCCACAGTGCCACATCAAGACACCTATGTATAAAATACAATTCCAATGAAGATTCCTACATCATTCTTAAAGAAATGGAAAAACTATCACTAACTTCATATGGGAAGGAAAGAGATCTTATATAAGCAAAACACTGTTTACAAAATAAAAGTTGGAGACCTCTAACTCCTTGATTTCAAAACTTACTACATAGCCATGGTGGTTAAAACAGCTTGGTAATGGTAAAATGAAAGCTACATAGGGCATTGTAGAAGAATTGAAAATCCAGAAGTAAATCCATCTACATAGATTCAGCTGATCTTTGAAAAGGACCAAAACACATTAAATGGGAAGAGATAGTCTCTTCAACAAATGGTGCTGGCAAAACTGGAAATCTATTTACAGAACAAAGAAATTAGACCCATATTTTACATCGTATATTAAAATAAACTCAATGTGGATTAAAGATTTAAATGTAAGCCGAGAACGCTAAAGATAATCAACTAAAAAATAGGGACAAATTTAGGGACTAGTTTTGGAGAGCAAAGATGTTAGCTTGAGGACTAAGATACACCTGAGTCAAGGCATGATATTTTCAATAACTTCATATGCATGCGAAAGCTGGACAGTGAATAAGGAAGACTGTAGAAGAATTGACACTTTTGAGTTATGGTGTTGGAGGAGAATATTGAAAGTGCCATGGGCTGCCAAAAGAACCAACAGATCTGTTTTGGAAGAAGTGCAGTCAGAGTGCTCCTTGGAGACCAGGATGGCCAAACTTCGTCTCTCATACTTTGGACATATTTTCAGGAAGGACCAGTCACTGGAGAAGGGTATTATTTGGTAGGGTGGAGGGTCAGAAAAAAGAGGAAGACCCCTAGCGAGATGGATTGCAAAATATCAGCATCAATGGGCTCAAGTGTGGCAAAAATTGTGAGGTTGGCCCAGGACCTGTGTTTCATTCTGTTGTGCATAAGGTCACTATGAGTTAGTACAGATTCAATGGCACCTAACAAAAACAACAACAATACATGGCAAGGGATATCAAAGATATTGGTCAATGATTTCCACATTCTGTTGAGTTGCTTCTATTTGGAATGCGCACAAATACAGATCTCTTCCAATCAGTTGTCTTCCAAATTTCTTGGCATAGATGAGCGAGTACGTCCAGTGCTGCATCACTTTGTTGAAATATTTCAATTTTTATTCCATCAATTCCTGGTGCCTTGTTTTTTGCCAATCCCTTCAGTGCATCTTGGAATTCTTCCTTTAGTATCATTGGCTCTTGATCATATGATACCTCTTGAAACAGTTGAACATCGATCATTTCCTTTTGGTACAGTGGCTGTATATTCCTTCCATCTTCTTTGGATGCTTTCTGCATTATTCAATAATTTGCCCAGAAAATTGTTCAATAATGAAAGTCAAAGATTGAATTTTTTCTTCAGTTCCCCCAGCTTGAGAAATGCTGAGCGTGGTTTTCTCTTTTCGTTTTCTAACTCCAGATTGTTGTAATATTTGACTTTGTCTTCTCAAGCTGACATTTGAAATTTTCTGTTCAGCTCTTGTACCTCCTCATTTCTTCCATTTCTTTTAGCATCTCTATGATCGAGAGCAAATTTCAGTGTCTCTTCTGATATCCATTTTGATCTTTTCCTTTTTTCTTGCCTTCTTAATTACTTTTTGCTTTCTTCGTATATGATGTTCTTGATATCGTCCCACAACTCTTCTGGCCTTTGGTCTTTAGTGTCTAATGTATCAAATCTGTTCTTCAGATGATCTCTAAATTAAGGTGGGATATATTCAAGGTCATATTTTGGTTCTCTTGGACTTGTTTTCATTTGCTTAAGCTTCAGTCTGAATTTGTATATCTTTGATATCCCATGAGAGTAAAGTTTTACTAAAGGTAAAACAAAAATGGCTGCAAGCATATATGACATTGAATATCCAGAGCTTCAAGCTAAATTCAGAAGAGGACATAGAAAGAGGGATATCATTGCTGATGTCCAGTGGATCTTGGCTGAAAGCAGAGAGTACCAGAAAGATGTTCACCTGTGCTTTATTGACTATGCAGAGGCTTTGGATTATGTGTATCATGACAAGCTGTGGACAACATTGGTAAATATAAGTATTCCAGAACATTTAATTGTGCTCATGAGGAATCTGTACATGGACCAAGAGACAGTTGTTTGAACAGAACATGGGAACACTGAATGGTTTAAAAGTAAGCAAGATGTGTGACAGAGTCATATTCTTTCACCCTACTTATTCAACCTGCATGCTGAGCAAATAATCCAAGAAGCTGAGTTATATGAAGTAAAACGTGGCATCAGAAATGGAGGAATATGCATTAACAACCTGCCATATACAGATGATACATCTTGAGGCAATGAATTGTTGGATCCAGGAACTCAGGACCATAGTCTCAAGATACACCATGGTCAATTGGCATAACATAGTCCATAAAGACAATATTCTAAATCCTACTTTGGTGAGGAGTGTCTGGGATTTTAAAAGCTCATCAATGGCCATCTAATGTTACAACTTTAATTCTCTCCATGTGCAGAAGAAAGGAGAGTGAATAAGAATTGAAAATGATTGGAATCCATCAGTAAGTGGACTAATGGATTATGTGAACATCAGTCTCCAAGGCTCTGAGACCAGAAGAATTAGATGGTGCCCAGATACAATCAGCTGTTCTGAAAGGTATGACACTAGAAAGTCCCAGATAAAGTTAGGAGAAAAAGTGGAAGAAACCTCAAAATTATTAAAAATAAAAGACCAGACTTATTGGTCTGAAAGGGACTGGATGAACCTGAGAATATGTCCCTCAAACATCATTCAGGTCTGGAAAGAAACTCACCATTGTGGTCTAATTTTCAGCCAAGTAGTAGGTATGTATTGGGACAACAATATTAATAAGGCATGCTAATCATGGAATGGAACAGAAAAATAAAAGAAAAGGAGAATGACCATGGTAAGATGGACTCTCTTCATCTGCTGGTAATTCTCAGAGAGACTCAGCTAAAGACAATAACTACCAAAACATCCATCATCTTTGACAAGCAGCATTCAAGTTTGCAAGAAGAATCTGCCCAATACACTACAGCATTTATAAAACTGTATGAAAATATACCCTTCAAATATCAATTCTCTTCTCACCTTCTCTTTCTCTGTTTCAGGTACCATCACCTAACATATTAATGTGTCTTATTTATATATTTATAAAATGTATGTCTGAGTTTCACAAAAGGGGAAAGCAAAGGATTATGTACTTTCTTATGGTGGTTGTTCTTAAGTGCCAACACTTAGCAACATTGTAGAGGGTTCCTGAGGAGCAAATGATGAGTTTACAATGTTTTAAGCCCACCAGACACTCCTTAGAAACTTTTTACAGAGTCACTATGAGTTAGAACTGATCCAGCAGCACTCATCAAATCTCTTCTCACAGTCTGCAAGAAAGAAAAATAATGAGATGAATCTGGAGTCTGGGTTACACTGAATTAACAAAGTCCTCATTCTATACAGGCTGTTTTATTAATGAAAGCTTTTTCGGCATATACAAGTTCACCATATACTACAAAGTATAACAAAAGTCATTTGCACAGAATTTAGTTAATTCTCTGAATTAAAAGCCGAGAAACTTCAATGAGAACAGTAACCCAATAGAAACATGGTCCATAGGTATGAGCAGTGTTCACAATAAAGGAAATATAAATTACGGATAGAAAGCATAGCAAAGATTTAAAAGTTTGATAATATCCTATTGGTGAAACTTTCATTATTTCTGGTGTGAATTAAAGTTATATTATATACATGAAAGATAATTTGGCATTATCTATTATAGATATTTAACAGCCCCCAAGGGGATGGATTAGGAGTCCTGGAGTGGTGCTGTAGGATTTGAAATGCAAGGTTGGTGGTTCAAACTCACCAGCTGCACCTCACAAACCCTATTCAGTGTCACTATGAGTCAGAACCAACTGAACAGCACTTAACAACAACAAAAACAACAAGGAGCTAGATTGACACTATGTCTACAAAAATGAGCTCAAACACGACAATTGTGAGGATGACCTAGGGCTAGACAATGTTTCATTCTGGTTTGTATAGGTTTGCTAAGAGCCAAAACTAACTCAATGACACCTAACAACAACAAAATTGTATACAAACCTGCAGTTAAACCTAGGAATTCCTCTTTTAGATTTTTCCCAAAGATATTTTCAAACGATAGCTATGTGTGTATATATATATATATATATATATACATACACTACTCTGTATAGGGTTTCTTGTAGTGTATACTCTGTATAGGGAGATCTGGTAGCGTAGTGGTTACAAATCAGGCTGCGAACCTTAAGGTCAGCAGTTTGAAACTACCAGCCACTCCACAGGAGAAAGATGAGGCTTTCTGCTCCCATAAAGATTTACAGCCTTGGAAACCCTGTACAGGGTCACTATGGGTCGGAACCAACTCAACGGCATATAACAACAACAATAGGGTTTCTGAGGAGAGGTTGGTAAGTTTTAACCACCGATCTTGAGTTATAAACTGACTTTGCTTATTAGTATTTATCCTAGAGTACCACACCATATATCATATATATAAATATGTACATGGTTATTTTCTTCAGCTTTGCCTGGAATTTCAAAAGATTACATTGATTTAAATTTTCATCCACTGGGGGCAGACATGACAAAGTCGTGTTATGGGCTTCTACATGGTAGCTATTTTTAAAAGTGATATTGTCTTTATAGGCTATATTTTAATAGATCCAGGATATAATTGTTAAATTTGGGGGGAAATCAAGGAACAGTATATATAAACTAAAGAAAAATGTGAATCGTAATTGCTAGCTTCAAATTAGTTTCCATCAAGCATGCATTCATCAAAGAGTTTGATTCAGACTTGATGCCCGTAGATGGGTAGCTCTCCTGCAGAGCATGTATAGTCTGAGATTACCTGAAGCGATGGAGAGGTAGAATTCAAGGCATTCATTTTGTGATGTGTATGCAGGTAGAGTCACTGTGAATCTGGTTAAACAACTTTGGCTGCAAATTTGGCTTCTAGAATCACAATTTCCTGAATTGGCTGATGGAGATCCTCTTTTCAGTTCTAGTTCTAGATGTGGGGTCGTTTTAAGGGCAACTCATGAATTTCAGCATAGAGCTTGCTTTCTCAGACTTCCCAATAATTCCCAATAATTCTGTGAGACATTTATACTTTTTAATAAGCTCTTTTCTGTGGAACAATTCAAATGGAGTTTCCTTGAAGGTGTGGCCTGCATCCAATACATGTGGATGCTCTGGCAAAGCGTTTTTACTTTTTGCTGGATCTGAATCCTGAACCGGCTCATCAACTGACCTCAAGTTCTTTGGACTAAAGCTAGCAGCCTGCCATTTTGCCTGTTGATCATGGGACTCATGAGCACTCTGCTATATTACCTGATGACTTGGCATTCATTCAAGTCAGTAGTCAGTAGCCTACTGGCTGACTTGCTGATCTTAAGTGTACCAGCCTGTGAATTAGGAAAAGCCTTCAGCCTGACATTTGAACCATGGACTTAGAACTTGCCAATCACTACAATTACACGAATCATTACCTTGAGATAAATCTCTCTATATATATATTCGTATATAAGCTCCACTGGTTTTGCTTCTCTAGAGAACTCAGCCAAGCAAAGCCTCTGTAACTAGATTGTATTGTCTTTAACTTGGCATGCTAACATACATAATAGACTAGCATTATTGCTTGAAATAATAATTTCAAAAAGTATATGCAAATGTGTTTGCTTGTGCCTACATACAATATCTTTTGAGGGATATAACTGTTAAAATGTGTTAAGTTCAGGGAGGGAAAATGGAGGTCTTAGTAATAAGGAATAGGAAGGATAGTCTTCATTTTAAAGGTAATTGATTATTACCCTTAAAAGTTTAAACCATGTTAAAGTCTTATCTTCTCAACAATAATCAATGTAAATATTGTAAACATAGAATGGACATAAAAACGTATTTCAACAAACCTTTGGCTAAAGAACTAAAATAATGAGCATTTATTGTATTCTTACTGTACACTACAGACTAGAACTAATTGTAGGAAAGAAAGAATAAGACAGGTAAGTTTCACAATTTTATGAAAATAGACACAAAATTATCACCATTATTTCGAATAAGTTAACCATTACCATTCATTACCAAAGTCTTATATTACAAGGGGTCTTCAAAATTTCATGGAAATTTTTAATTAAAAGACAATAGGGTGCCCTCACAAACTTTTAAAGCCCCTCGGTAGCGTAGTGGTTACGCATCGGGCTGCGAACCTTAAGGTCAGCGGTTTGAAACTACCAACTGCTCCACGGGAGAAAGATGAGGCTTTCTACTCCCGTAAAGATTTACACCCTCGGAAACCCTATACAGGGTCGTTATGGGTCGGAACCGACTTGATGGCACATAACAACAACAACAACATAGATATATACTTAAAATATTATGATTCTATCTATTAGAAAAAGGAGCTCTGGTAGCATAGTGGTTACAAATTGGGCTGCTAACCTTAAGGTCAGCAGTTCCAAACTACCAGCTGTTCTGCGCCGTAAAGATTTACAGCCTCGGAAACCCTGTACAGGGTCGCTATGGGTCGGAACCGACTCGATGGCACATAACAACAACATCTCTATTTATAGCATACCATTTATAACACACCTCCATCTTGCAAGCTTAGTTTTATCCATAATTGTAATTAGAAGTATGGAGGAAGCAGGATGAATGAAAGCATTTAACCCTATCAAAATGTTCTATAAAATGGATTAGCATTCCTAACAAATGGAACCCCAGTGGTACCGTAGTTAAGCACTCAACTGCTAACCAAAAGGTCAGAGCTTGAAATCTATCAGTAGTGGAGCCATGGTAGAAAGACGTTATCGTCTGCTTCCATAAATATTATGAGAAACTGTGGGGCTGCTCTACTTTGTCCTTTAGTGTTGCTATGAGGTGGAATCTATTCAGTGACACACAATAGCAGTAGCATTCATAATAATACCAATCATTGTTCTGTGATTTAAAAGCATCAAATTCTTAAACTGCAAACATCCAACTTGCCTGTATATAATGTTAAACTGAATGGGATAAAATGATAGCCAATTATATAAGAATAAACAAGAAATACTAAAACTTCATAGTAACACCTGTTATTATGGAATTTAGTTCACTTATTCACTCTCATGCTCACAGTAGCTAATCATGAAACTGTGAGAAGAATATCATTGCCATTTTCAATTAAACATTCATCCATTATTCTGGAACCTGCACTTTGTCTGTAAAGTAAGGGTTTTTTTGTTTTTTGTTTCTCTCTCTCAGTGAATGCACATGTAGATATATTTTGTCTGATTCATCTTTCTTAATTGAGATAATATTTCTTACTTAACTACTCGAAGACCATCTGGGGGTCTGAAACCTCATTATGATAAATTAACATAAGTGGCTCATGGCTCAGGTAAGGCAAACATAAAAATCTATGTGTATATACATATATGTATAAGTTCACACACACACATACACACGCATATGAAAGATAAGAGGCTAAATAAAATATTCCACTTCGAACTAAATCTCTGAGAAACTCTCCTGGAACCTCATATTTCAGTCTTCATAATGGCGTCATGGCTCAGGAACTGATTATAAGGATATGATAATTCAGGAAATTAAGGAACACATGCAGGTTACTCTCTCAGCAGGCATCCCTTCCAACAGAACAACTAGCACAGCTGGTCTGCTCAGCCCAAGTGCAGGCACAGCACCAGGCCCCACTTCAAAATCACTCCTAAGCATATCAGCGATTTCACATTTCAATCTTAGAAAATAGTCTTTTTAAAAAAGCGTTTGTTATGACATATTGTTTCAATTTCTTACTGGAATATGGAAGGGCCTTACAAGGGCCTTATATTGCATTGTGTAGTTTCATATTAATTAGACATTAAGCTGGTATTTTCAAGTAATTGATTTTAATTCAAAACAATCTGTCAGCAATTCCAGGCTTGTCATATGTTTATTATATCTACTTTCCTTTTATTTCAAATTGCCAAAATATATATATATATATATTTGTTACCAATAGCTTACCAATTACTATAACAAAATAATTCACTATTAGTTAATGACTGCTAGGACAAACACTGGACCACAAGGTTGATTTGAACTCACCAGCAGCTCCTCGGAAATCCTATACAGGGTAGCTGTGAGTCAGAACCAACGTGATGGGCACTTAACAACTACAGGTTATTCCTGATTTTATTGTTGTTGTTGTTGTTAAGTACCGTGGAGTCAGTTCTGACTCATAGCGACCCTGCAAAGGTTTTCCAAGGCTATAAACCTTTATGGGAGCAGAAAGCCTCATCTTTTCCCCACGGAACAGCTGGTAGTTTCAAACTGCTGATCTTGAGGTTAGCAGCCTGATTCGTAACCGCTATGCTGCAGTCTTTTATTAGCTACAAAAAAATAATTATATCATTCTTTTTGGGCTATATTCTTGAATGTTTTACAAAAAACAACACACACTTTAAGAATTAAGCCAGTTAGATGCCTTTAAGGCACTTTTAATTCTGAAATTCTTTGACTTAAAGATTATTTGTTTAATTACTTAATTTATTCAGTCATAATAACTAAACTCCTCTTCATTAACTTCAGATAGAAACAATTAATAAGCTAGAAATCTCACTGGACCTAATTTCACAACCAAAAGTACACTGAGGAAAACTGTATGACAAATGTCAAGAGGAAGGCAAATAAAAAAAAGAAATAAAAGAAAAAAACCCTTATTCACTCGTACATATGATGTAATTCATAACTAATTAAGATTTAACAATAAATAGTAGGAATCAAACCCAAATTGATTTTGTTTCTAAATTTTTATATATAAATGTGTAAAGCATTTCAACTTTTGCTCTCCTAATGAAGAAAGCAAAAAGTCATTGAGAAGACAGGCATGAAAGAAGGAAAAGATTAAAATGGATGTCAGAGGACACACTGAAACTTGCTCTCCAGAATAGAGACACTAAAGCAAACAGAAGAAATGAGGAGGTCCAAGAGCTGAGAGAAAATTTCAAAGATCAGCTCGAGAAGATAAATCCAAATATTACAACAAAATGTGCAAAGATCCTGAATCAGAAAACCAAAAAGAAAGAACACGCTCAGCATGTCTCAAGCTGGGGGAACTGAAGACAAAATTCAAGCCTTGACTTTGATTATTGAAAGATTCTCTGGGCAAATTATTGAATGATGCAGAAAACATCAAGAGAAGATAGAAGGAATACGCAGAGTCACCGTACCAAAAGGCAATGGTTAATGTTCAACGATTTCAAGAGGTAATTTATGATCAAGAGCCAATGATATTGAAGGAGGAAGTCTAGGGTGCGTTGAAGAAATTGGCAAAGAACAAGGTACCAGGATTGATGGGATCAAAATGGAAATTTTTCAGGAAAGTGAGGTGGCACAGGAGGCACACACTCATCTCTGCCAAGAAATTTGGAAGACAACTATCTGGCTAACTGATTGGAAGAGATCCATATTTGTGCCCATTCCAAAGAGAGGTGACCCAAAGGAATGCAGAAATCAATGGACAATGTCTTTGATATCCCATGCGAGTAAAGTTTTGCTAAAGGTAATATAGAAACAGCTACAATCATACATTGACAGAGAACTTCCAGAGGTTCAAGCTGGATTCAAAAGAGGCCGTGGAACGAGGGATATCATTGCTGATGTCCGATGGATCTTGGCTGAAAGCAGAGAATATCAGAAAGGTGTTTACCTGTGCTTTATTGACTACACAAAGGCTTTCAATTGTGTGGATCATGACAAGCTATGGACAACATTGAGAAATATGAGTATTCCAGAATACTTAATTGTTCTCATGAGGAATCTGTTCATGGACCAAGAAGCAGTTGTTCTAACAGAACATGGGAACACTGAATGGTTTAAAATTAAGAAAGGTGTGCAACAAGGTTGTATTCTTTCACCATACTTATTCAACCTGTATGCTGAGCAAATAATCTGAGAAGCTGGGTTATATGAAAAAAAAAAAAAAAAACCAAAAAACATGGCATCAGGATTGGAAGAAGACTCATTAACAAGCTGTGATATGCAGATGATACAACATTGCTTTTGAAAGTGAAGAGGACTTAAAACATTTACTGATGAAGATCAAAGAGCGCAGCCTTCGGTATAGATTGCAGCTCAATGTCAAGAAAACAAAAATCCTCACCACTGGACTAATAAACAACATTCTTATCAATAGAGAAAAGATTGAAGTTGCCAAGGACTTGATTCTTCATGGATCAACTATCAACACTCATGGAAGCAATAGTCAAGAAATCAAATGACACATTTCATTAGGCAAATCTGCTGCACAAGACCTTTTTAAAGTGTTGAAGAGCAAAGATGTCAGCTTGAGGACTAAGGTGTGCCTGACCCAAGTCATGGTATTTTCAATAACCTCATATGCATGCGAAAACTGGACAGTGAATAAGGAAGAACGGAGAAGAATTGATGCTTTTGAGTTATGGTGTTGGAGGAGAATATTGAAAGTGCCATAGGCTACCAAAAGAACTAATAGATCCATTTTGGAAGAAGTGCAGCCAGAGTGCTCCTTGGAGGCCAAGATGGCCAAACTTCGTCTCTCATACTTTGGACATATTGTCAGGAGGGAACAGTCGCTGGAGAAAGATATCATGTTTGGTAAGGTGGAGGGTCAGAAAAAATAGGAAGACCCCCCCGCCAAACAACATGGATTGTCCAAGTGGCATCATTGATGGACTCAAGCATGTCAAGAATAATGAGGTTGGCCCAGGATCGGGCAGTGTTCCGTTTTGCCGTGCATACGGTTGCTATGGGTCGGTACCAACTCAATGGTACCTAACAACAACAAGACCTCAATCTATGGAGATGACATTTTTCTTCTCTCTTACACACTGTTTAGCTTTATTCCTATTGAGGTAGAGATTTTGTTAGATGCAGTCCAGTAGATTCCAACTCATGGCAGCACCATGAGTAGAACAGCTCCACAGGATTTGCCTGTTTGTAAATGCCTCTGGGTATGTTTTAATCCATATAGCTAGAAGTCAAGAACTTAACCCTTTTTGTTATCTGGGCCTCCTAAGATAGAGCTGCTGTTATTATGTGCTATGAAGTCGATACCCACTCAGACCAATACTATGTACAACAGATTAAAGATACTGCTCGATCTTAAACTAGTCATTGCTATGTTTCAGCAGATATTTGCAGCCACTGTGTTCAACACTGTCTTGTTGAAGACCTTCCTCTTTTTTACTGATGCACTACTTTGTCTTGCCATCCTCACTTCTAAGGAACTTTCTGACTGGACTTCTTCCAAGCCAGATCAGTTTGTTCTTTTGTCTGTCCATGATACTTTCAATATTCAAATGTGTCACTTTTTCTATGGTCTTCCTTACTCATTGTACAACTTTCACGTGCATATGAGGTGACTGAAAATCCATGGCTTGGATCAGGCATACCTTAATTCTCAAACTGACATCTTTGCTCTTGAACACTTTAAAGAGCTCTTCTGTAGCATATTTGCGTAATGTAATGTGTTGTTTGATTTCTTGGCTGCTGTTTGCATGATTGTTGATAGTGGACTCAAGCAAAATGAAGCCTTTGACAACTTCAATCTTTTCTAAATTTATCATGATGCTATTTATTGGTTCAGCTGTGAGGATTTTGTTTCCTTTACATTGAGATGCAATCCATACTGAATTCTGTGGTCTTTAATCATCAGTAAGTGCTTAAGTTATTTTTTGCTTCTAGCAAGCAAGTTTGTGTCATTTGCATATCACAGGTTGCTAATATGTCTTCTTCCAATCCTGATGTAATGGGCTTCTTCATATAATTCAGTTTATTGAATTAATTTTTCAGCATACAGATTGAATGGTGATTGTGTGCCGTTGAGTTGGTGCTGACTCACAGTGACCCTGTATAGGGTTTCTGAGAAGCAAAGAAACTTATCTTTCTCCAGCATAGTGACTGGTAGATTTGAACTGATGACCTTGAAATTAGCAGCCCAGCTAGCCCATTATGCTACCAGGGTAAGTCTGGTGAAAGGATACAACCGTGGTGCACAACTTTTCTGATTTAAACCACTCAGGATCCCCTGTTTTGTTCAAATAACTGCCTATTGGTGTATGTATAATTCAGGTGGGTTATGTTCATTGTCAAATTTTGGATCTTGTGTACTTGTTTTAATTGTCTTCAGCTTTAGTTTAAACTTGTATATGAGCAATTGATAGTCTATTCCGTAACATGTCCCTCATCCTGTTTTTGCTGAGGATATGTAGGTTTATTACCGTCTCTTTCCACAGATATAGTCAATTTGATTTCTATCTACTCCGTATGGTGAGAGATACATGTGTACAGTTGCATTTTATGTTGTTTAAAAAAAGTATTTTCAATGAAGAAGTAGCTGTTTTTCCAAAATTCTGCCATGTTATCTTCAGCATCATTTCTATCAACATGGCCATTTTTTCCAACTACTGATCCTTCCTCTTTGTTTCCAACCTTTGCATTCCAATTGCCAGTAATTATCAATACAACTTGATTACATGTTTGATCAATTTCAGACTGAAGAGCTTGGTATAATTCTTCAGTTTCATCATCACTGGTTTTAGTGATTGATGTGTAAATTTGAATAATAGTTGTATTAACTGGTTTTTCTTATAGGCATATTGATAGTATCCTATCACAAACAGCATTGTACTTCAAGACACATTTTGAAATTTTTTTTTTTTTTGATAAAGAATGTAGTGCCATTTCTCTTTAACTTAGCATTCTATGCATAGTAAACCATGTAATTCTCAGATTCAAAATGGCTAGTACCAGTCAATATCAGTTCAGTAATGCCAAGGATATCTATGTTTATACATTGCATATAATTTTTGTCAACTTCCTATTTTCCAAGATACATACTTCCTACATTCCATGTTCTGATTATTAATGGATGTTTATAACTGTTTCTTTTTATTTTGAATTATACCGCACCAGCAAATGAAGTTTCCAAAAGCTTTACTCCATTCATATGTCAGTCAACTCTACTGTGAGGAGGCAGTTCCTCCACAATAGTATTTTGAGTGCATTCCAACCTGAGTGTTCATCTTCTGGCACTATATCTGACATTGTTCTGGTGCTATTCATCATGTTTCAGTATTCAATATTATGGTGCTATCAGACAATGTACCACTGCTATTCATAAGGTTTTAAGTGACTGACACCTCTCATATCTCAATTTGCCATACTGTGGTGTTCTACATGTTGCTGTGATTGTGAAATACAGCACCAGTATTTTAAATACCAGCAGGGTCACCCATAGTGGATAAGTTTTAGCTGAGTTTCCCAACTGACACAGACTAGGAAGTAGAGACAGACTACTTCCGAATATTTAGTCACTGAAAACCTTGTGAATAGCAGTTGTACACTCTCAGGCAGCACCAGAATATTGAATACCGAAACATGATATAAAGTACCGGAATATTGTGAGATATAGAGCCAGAAAATGAGACCCACAGTTTGTAAGTCACTCAAAATATCACTGGGAAGAACTGCCTCCGCAAAGCAGAGTTGACCACGATGAAGAAAATGGTGCAAAGCTTTCAGCATATTCATTTGCTAATGGGATAGAACTCAATATGAGAAGAAACAGTTGTAAAATTGGAAGTGGTCAAAAATGAAATGAAACCTGTAAACTTCTATATCCTTCACATTAGTTAGCTAAACTGGACTGGTATTGGTGATTTTGAATCTGACACCACAGGATTTATTATGCTGAGAATGAAAAATTGAAGAATAAAGACATTGTCTTCATTATCCAAAAGAACATTTCAAAATGTATCTTGAAGTTCAATTCTGTCTGCAATAGTATAATAACTACTACACACCTACAAGAAAGATGAGTTAAAACCACCTTTATACAAAGTTACACACCAACAAATAAAGCCAGTATTGATGAAACTGAAGAATTCTACCAACTTCTTCAGTCTGAAATTGATCAAACATGCAATAAAAACAACATTACTGTCAATTGGAATGAAAAGGTTGGAAACAAGGAGGAAGGATCAGTAGTTGGAAAATATGACCTGGCTGATAGAAACACTGCTGGAGATGACATGGCAGAATTTTTCAAGAGCAATGACTTCTTCATTGCAAATCCTTCTTAAACAACATAAAAGGGGACTATACACATGGAACTCACCAAATAGAATACACAGAAATCAAACTCTGTAAAAAGAAATTTTAGAATACCTCCATATCATTAGTCAAGAAAGTGGGGGTAGACAGGAAGAAATCATCAATTGCTCTTATGCAAGTTCAAGCTCAAGCTTAAGAAAATTAAAACAAGTGCTCAAAAGCCAAAATATGACCTTGGATATGTTCTTGTTGTTGTTAGGTGCCACTGAGTCAGTACAGACACACAGCAACCCCCTGCACAAACAATGAAATACTGACTGGTCCTGGGCCATCCTCACAATCATTGCTAGGATTGATGCTGTCACTTTTCCAATCCATCTCACTGGGGGATATTCCTCTTTTTCTCTGACCCTCACTTCAGCAAACATGATATCCTTCTCCAGTGACGGGTCCCTCCTGACAATATATCCGAAGTGTGAGAGACGAAGTCTGGCCATCCTGGCTTCCAAGGAGCACTCTAGCTATACTTTATCTAAGACAGATTTATGTGTTCTCTTTGCATTCCATGGTACTTTCAATATTTTCCTCCGACACCATAACTCAAATGCATCAATTCTTCTACAGTCTTCCCTATTCACTGTTCAACTTTGTATGCATATGAGGTTATTAAAAATACCATGACTTCTGTCAGGCATACCTTAGTTCTCAAACTGATATCTTTGCTCTTCAACACTTTAAAAAGGTCTTGTGCAGCAGATTTGCCTAATGCAATACATTGTTTGATTTCTTGACTGATGCATCCATGAGTATTGATGGTTGATCCGAGAAAAATGAACTCTTTCACAAATTCAATCTTTTCTCCATTGATATGAATGTTGTTTTTTGGTCCAGTAGTGAGGATTTTTGTTTTCTTTACATTGAAATGTAGTCCATACCGAAGGCTGTGCTCTTTGATCTTCATCAGAAAGTATTTTAAGTCCTCTTCACTTTCAGCAAGTAAGGTTGTTGTCATCTGCATATCACAGGTTATTAATAAGTCTTCTTCCAATATTGATGTCATGTTTTTCTTCATATAGCCTAGCTTCTCGGATTATTTGCACAGAATACAGGTTGAATAAATATGGTGAAGGAATACAACCCTGTTGCACACCTTTCTTAATTTTAAACCATTTGGTGTTCGTTTGTTCTGTTCAAACAACTGTTTCTTGGTCCATGAACAGATTCCTCAGGAGCACAATTAAGTATTCTGGAATACTCATATTTCTCAATGTTGTCCATAGCTTGTCATGACCCACACAATTGAAAGCCTTTGCATAGTCAATAAAGGTAAACATCTTTCTGGTCTTCCTGCTTTCAACCAAGATCCATCTGAAGTCAGCAATGATATCCCTCATTCCACATACACTTCTGAATCCACCTTGAACCTCTGAAAGTTTTATGTCAATGTATGATTACAGCCGTTTCTGTATTATCTTTAATAAAATTTTACTCTCATGGGATATCAATGATATTGTTCAATGGTTTATGCAATTTGTTGGTCACCTCTCTTTGGAAGGGGTACAAATACATATCTCTTCCAATTAGTTGGCCAGGTAGCTGTCTTCTAAATATATTGGCATAGATGAGAGGAGTGAGTGCCTCGAGGACTGCCTCACTTTGTTGAAAGATTCCAATTTATATTCCACCAATTCCTGGTGCCTTGTTCTTTGCCAATGCCTTCGATGCACCTTGACCTTATTACTTCAGAATCATTGGCTCTTGATCATATGCTACCTCTTGAAATGGTTGAACATCGACCACTTTCTTTTGGCACAGTGATTCTGTTTATTCCTTCCATCTTCTTTTCATGCTTTCTTTAGTGTTCAATAATTTTCACAGAGAATCATTAATAATGCAAGTTGAGGCTTGAAATTTTTCTTCAGTTCCCTCATCTTGAGAAATGCTGAGCAAGTTCTTGACTTGGTTTTCTAACTCCAGAGCTTTGCACATTTTGTTATATGAGTTTGTTTTCTCAAGCTGCTCTTCAAAATTTTCTGTTCAGCTCTTGGACCTCTTCATTTCTTCCATTTGCTTTAGCATCTCTATGCTGGAAAGCACATTTCAGAGTCTATTCTGACATCCATTTTTGTCATTTCTATTTTATCTTCTTAATGCCCTTTTTCTTTCTTCCTGTAGGATGTTCTTGATGTCATCTCACAACTCTTCTGGTTTTCGTTCCTTAGTGTCTAATGTATCAAATCTGTTCTTCATATGATCTCTAAATTCAAGTGGGATATATTCAAGGTCATATTTTGGTCCTCATGGACTTGTTTTCATTTTCTTCAGTTTCAGTCTGAATTTGCATATGAACAATTGATGCTCTTTTCCACAATCTGTCCCTCGCCTTGTTTTGACTGATGATATGGAGCGTTTCCACTGTCTCTTTCCACAGATTTAGTCAATTTGCTTTCTGTGTATTCCATCTGGTGAGGTCCATGTGTAAAGTTGTCTTTTATTCTGTTTAAAGAAGGTATTTGAAATGCAGAATTCTATCCTGAGATATCCATCATCATTTCTATCACCAAGGCCATATCATATTTTCCAACTACTTATCCTTCCTCTTTATTTCCAACCTTTGCATTCTAATCACCAGTGATTATCAATACATCCTGACTGCATGTTTGATCAATTTCAGACTGAAGAAGTTGGTAGAATTCTTCAGTTTCATGCTTACTTTATTTAGTGTTTGTTACATAAATTTGATAATAATGCTATTAACTGGTCTTCCCTATAGGTCCATGGATACCATCCTATCACAGGCAATGTTGTTCCTCATGACAGATCTTGATATGTTCTTTCTGACGATGAATGCGACACCAGATTGTCATATTCAAAATGTCAATACTAATCCATTGCAGCTCACTAATGCTTAGGATATTCATGCTTATGCTTTCTACTTCATTTTTGGCAATTTCCATATTTCCTAGAGTCATACTTTGTACATTCCATGTTCTGATTATTTTTGGATGTATACAGCTGTTTTCCTTCATTTTGAATTGATCCACAACAATAAAAGAAGATCTTAAGGGCTTTACTCCATTTGTGTCATCATGGTCAACTCTACTTTGAGGAGGCAGCTCTTCCCCAGTCACATTTTGAGTGCTTTCCAACCTGAGGGGCTCATTTTCCAGCACTGTATCTGCCAGTGTTTCATTGCTATTCATAAGGTGTTCAGTGACTAAATATTCAGATGTAGTTCATTTCTCCTTCTTCCTAGTCTGTCTTTGTCTGGAAGCTCATCTGAAACCTGTCCACTGTGGATGACTCTGCTGGTATTTAAAATTCCCTTGGCATAGCTTCTAGAATCACAGCAACATGCAAGCCACCACAGTATGACAATCTGATCCCACCTGAATTTAGGGATCATCTCCAGAACAGAGTTTACGAATTAGACACTCATACTGAAGACCAGTAGAGTTTTGGGTGGCATCAAGAGCATCATATAGGAAGAAAATAACAAGTAATAAAGATGATAAGAAAGAAGAAAAAAGACAAAAATGAATGCCAGAAAAGACTCTGAAACTTCCTTTCCAGTGTAGAGATGCTAAGGTAAATGAAGGAAATGAGGAGGTAAAAGAACTGAAAAGAAAATTTCAAAGGGCAGTTAGAGAAGGCAGAGTCAAATTCTATAATGATATATGCAAATATCTAGAGTTAGAAAACCAAAAGACAAGAAAATGGTCAGCATTTCACAAGCTGAGAGAATTGATAAAAAAAAACTTCAAGCTTTACCATAGCTTAATGAGATGGACTGTAAATTCAGTGCGAACCACAAGGTCAGAAGTTCATGTTCACCAGTTGTTCCTTGAAAACTCTATACAGGCTTGCTATGGGTCAGAACCAACTTAATGACACTTAACAACAATAACAATGGGGAAATTATTGAATGGTGTAGAAAGCATCAAACAAATATGGAAAGAACATACAGAACAACTATACCAAAAGAAATGGTTATTGTTTAATCATTTTAAAAGGTAGCATATGATCAAGAGCCAATGATAACTAAAAAAAATCCAAGGTTTAACTGAAGGCATTCTGAAGGAATAAGACTACAGGAATTCATGGAATAAAGATTGAAATCTTTCAGAAAACTGATGTAGCATTGGAGGCATTCACTCATCTATCCCAAGAAACTTGGAAGACAGCTACGTAGCAAACTAAGAAGAAGAGATTCATATTTGTGCCCATTCAAAAGAGAGATGATCCAACAGAATGTGGAAATCATTGGACAATATCGTTAAGGTTGTATGCAAGTAAAATTTGCTAAAAATAATTAAAAACAGCTGCAGCAGTAGTTTGAGCAGTACAGAGAACTGCCAGAGAGAGGTTCAAGCCAGATTCAGATAAGGATGTACAATGAAGTATATCATTGCTGATGGATCTTGATTGGAAGCCAAGAATACAAGAAAGATATTAACCTGTACTTAATTGACTATGCAAAGGTTATCAATTGTGTGGATCATAACAAGCTGTGGACAACACTATAAATAATTACTATTCCAGAAAACTTAATTTTGCTCATGACGAAACTATCTCTACATAGACCAAGGGACAGTTGTTTGAACAGAATAAGGGAATACTAAATGAACTAAAATTAAGATCAGTGTATATCAGGGTTGTATTCTTTCACGATACTTATTCAATTTGAATGCTGAGCAAATAATTCCAGAAGCTGGCTTATATGATGAAAAATGCTGTATCAGCGTTGGAGGAAAACTCATTAACTACCTCCAATATGCAAATAATACAACCTTACTTGCTGAAAACCAAGAGGACTCAAAATCCTTACTGATAAAGATCAAAGACCACAGCCTTAGATATGGGTTGCACTTTAATGTAAAGAAAACAAATATCCTCACCACTGGACCAATAAGTGGCATCAAGATAAACTGAGAAAAGATTGAAACTGTCAAAGACGTCATTTTTCTAAGGTTAACAATAAACACTCATGGAAAATGCAGTCAATAAATAAAATATGTGGTTTGGGGGGTCCAGTTGTGAGGACCTGGTTTTCTTTACATTGAGGTGCAATTCATACTGAAGACTGTTACCTTTGATCTTCATCAGTAAAATATTTAAGTCCTCTTCAGTTCTAGCAAGCAAAGTTGTATCATGTCCATTTCATAGACTGTAAATGAGTCTTCCTGTAATATTGATGTCATATTCTTCTTCATGTAAACAAGGTCCTCAGAGTATTTGCTCAGCATACATATTGAATAAGTATGGTGAAAGGATACAATCCTGGCACAGTCTTTCCTGATTTTAAATAAATCAGCATTCCCTTGTTCTACTTGAATGAATGCCTTTGGTATATGTACAAATTCCTCATTAGCAAAATTAGATATTCTGAAATATCAATTTTTAACAATGTTATCCGTAGTTCATTATGATATACATAATCAAAGCCTCTGCAAAATCAATAAAGCACAAGTAAACATCTTTCTGGTATTCTCTGCTTTCAACCAAGATCCATATGACATCAGCACTGATGTATCTTATTTTATGTCCTCTACTGAATCCAGATAGAATTTCTTGTTAACTCCCCGTGGATGTATTGCTGCAACCATTTTTGAATTACTGCCTGCAAAATTTTATTTGCATGTGAGACAGATGATATTGTTTAATGGTTTCATATTCTGTTTGTCACCTTTCTTTGGAATGGTCAGAACTATAGATCTCTTCCAATCAGTTGGCCATCTGTATTTAAATTTCTTGGCATAGATCAGTAAGCATTCCCAAATTTGCACCAATTTGTTGAAAAATTTCAATTTGTATTCCATCAGTTCCTGATATATTGTTTTTGTCAGTGCGTTTGCTTGGACTTCCTCCTTCGTTACCATCATTTTTTATCATATGCTACTTCTTGAAATGGTTCAATATTGACCAATTATTTTGGGCCCATCGACTCTGCATTTTCTCCATATTCATTTGATGCTTTCTGGGTCATTCAATATTTTGTCCATGGAGTCCAGTATCGCATGCTGAGGATTGAATATTTTCTTCAATTCTTTCATTTGGGGAAATGCTGAATGTCTTTTTCCATTTGATTTTCTTACGTCAAACCATTGCACATTCCATTTTGATGCTTGACTTTATTTTCTAAATTTGCCCTTTGAAATTTTCTGACCAGTTTGTTTACTTTTCTCATTTCTTCCATTACCTTCAGCTTCTCTAAAGTCAAGAATAAATTTCAGAGTCTTTTCTGACATCTGTTTTTGTCATTTCTTTCTTTCCTGTCATTTTAGTAATCTTTTGCTTTCTTACTATATGATGTTGTTGAGGTCATCCTATAGCTCTTCTGGTCTTAGATCATTAATGCCTAGTGTATCAAATCCGTACTTAAGATGATCTCTAAATTTGGGTGGGATGTATTCAAGGTCATATTTTGGCTCTCATGGACTTTTTTCAATTTTCTTCAGCTTCAGCTGAAGTTGCAAATGAACAACTGGTGGTCTGTTCCACAGCCTGAGCTTCCCCTTTTTTGGCTGGTGATATTAAACTTTTCCAGTGTCTCTTTCCACAAATGTAGTCAGTTTGATTGTTGTATATTCTATCTGGTGAGGTCCATGTCACCTTTTATGTTGTTTAAAAGAAGTATTTGCTATAAATAAGTTGTATGTCCTGCAAAATTCTATCATGCAATGTCCAGGAGCATTTCCATAACCAAGGCCATTTTTCCTAACTACTGATTCTTCCTCTTTGTTTCCAACCTTTGCATTAAAATCACCAGTAATTATAAACACATCTAGATTGCATGTTTGATCAATTGCAGACTGAAGAACTTGGTAGAGGTCTGTAATTTCATCATAATTAGCTTTAGTGGTTGGTGTGCAAATTTGAATAATAGTGGTATTAACTGGTCTTTCTTATAAGCATATGAATATTATCCTATCACAAACAGCATTTATTTCAAGATACACCTTGTAATGTTCTTTTTCATGAAGAATGCAACTCCATTCCTCTTCAATGTGATGCTCCCAATATAATACAATTGTTATAACTACACTTTTACACGCAAATACTCATCTATATGAGTATTTGCGTGTGAAAGTGTCGTTGTTTTCATTAAGTTCCGTCCAGTCGGTTCTGACCCATAGCTACCCTGAATAGCGTTTCTGAGGAGCAGCTGGTGAGTTTGAACCGCTGACCTTGCAATTCAAACCGACTCTAAAGTGAAGTGCGAATCCTAAAGCACCACATCAGGAACTAAAATATATATAATCCACTTTCACCTACAGGGTTGTTGTTTACTGCTTTTCAGTCTGTTGTGACTCATAGCGACCCTGTATAGGGTGTCCGAGGAGCAGCTGGTGAGCTTGAACTGCTGCATGCAGTTCAAACTGATTTTGTAGTCTAGTGCATTAACCCACAGCGCCACACCAGGATTCTCACCTACAACGTACACAAAGCTAAATAGTGCCATTCATGGAGTGATGAAATTGAAAAGATAAAGTCACCCCAGGCACTAAGTGATGTGATGCTCACCAATTCAATCTTCAATGCACGATTCATTGGACGTTACAGCCTGTTTTATTGCTAGCCTTGCACAGAGGGAGAAATAGTTTCTGACTTCCCCATAAAATGTTAAGATCTGAAACTTCTCAGCTTCTGGTGCCTAGTAAGAAAAATGAGTGGAAGCCACTGAGTTGATTTTATCTTTCAATACATACCAGGAGTAAATAGGTAAGTAAGGTCCTTGAGTTTGCTGTTGTTATTTAGTGCTGTCAAGTTGGTTTCAAGTCACAGTGGCCCTGTATTAGGTTTCTCCGGAACAGTTGGTGGGTTTGAACCATGGTCTTTCAGTCAACAGTCCAGTGCTCATCCTACATACAGCCCCACACCAGGACTCCCTTGAGTTTCAGGTCATGCTTTCTTCAGATGAGTGTTACTGCTAATACCTGAACTCAGCAGTATCTTTAGGCCACAGTCACTGTGCAGGATTTCCAATTGTGACTAATCTTTACTTGCTAGAACTTTAAACAGTTACAAATGTGCCATATATGTATGTTCTAATTATGATAATCACAGTGCCCTGACATGCACTCAAAGAACGCATTCTATATTCACAGGCAGCACGAGAAGTGTCAGAACAGCATGCCCTTGCTTGGTTACTTTCTTAATAGCACACATGCTTCTGTCACAGCCTCGGTGTCCTGTGCCCATGCGGTCTCACTAATCTTACTGGTCCTACAATTATTTTGTCACTGTGATGGCAGAAGGGTGATCTATGAAAAGGCAAAAAGGTGACAGTTTTTTGTTGTTCTCCCCCCCACCCCCTGAACCATTTTTTCATATATAAGGTTCTGTCTAGCAGCATCTACAATATTAGTGGTGGATATTTGATTTTTATATATATCGTGTAAAAGCTCAAGAGGAAAATTGCAAATGAAACATAAGCAAAATGAACTAGCTAGTGGAAACATTATGGATAACAGTTATATAATTTGGGGGCTATGTTTTTTTTTTGTTTAAAGGGGGAAGGGGGAGAAACAAGAGCGATACAGAGAGAAAAAGAGGTGTCATTAATAACATTTTAAATGTAATATTTTAAGAAACTAGCAATAACACTATTATTTACCCACTGTATCCAGAAAATGCCATGTGTACAAAAATATTAACAAGTAGGGCATATTAATATAAATAATAGTAATTCCTTTTAGGCTTTTAAAAATCATCTAAATAGACTTTTACATCTAAAATGTATACAAATTCTCATGTGTTTTGGAGTGAAATATTTTGTCTCTGGACTTTCAAAGTTTTGGGTTTTTTTTTTTTTTTTTCCAGTACAAGGAATCAACCATCAAGGTACATAAGAAAATGAATCTGGAAATATGCTAATCCCCTCCTTAGTCAACTGTACTTGAAATTTAATATTGATATTGCTGGGAGCTGAACAGGAGCCAAATTAATTCTACAAAAGTGCTCTATCTGCATATTAACTACTGGAAATGCAAAGAGATACAATCCTATTTTTGCTACCTTGCAGCATCTGATGTGATTTAGTTTCTCAACCTCTTTAGCTTTTTAAATGTGTTACTATGTACCCCTCCCAGCTTACCTGGAGACTAATACTCTTAACAGTAAAATTTTAGGACATCCCGTATCAAACAATCTGTAAATATAAATATAGACATAAATAAAGTATCTATTTAAGTAACTTATACTTTTATGCCAATGTTTAGTACAGTATTCTCTGAATTATGAATTTTAAAGGAAATAAATCATTGTTTCTTTAAACCAGTGCAGTAGGATTAGACCATCTTTATGATTTACAGTCACCAGTAGTCATCATTAAAGGAAAGACACACATTTGAAGTTATCGTTTGTGTGTGTATAAAATTGCAAAATTTCTGCAATTAAGACTGATATGACATAAAATTTTAATCAGAAAGAAATAAAAGGTAAGTTATTTTTATGTTTTCATAACTTCTGGGTTTAGTTATAAAAATAATGTAGATTGCCATTTTGAATTCTGTGCTAGTATGAATTTCTGAAAATAGTCTTTGTTGCTGCTGCTGTTGAGAATAGACAGATCAAACAAGCACTGAATAAACAGTTTTGACGTACACACCTCAGTGATAGTGACTGAACTCTGGCCTGTACTGCCATTCTCACCATTTCTGACTTGTTCCTACCCCCTTAATATAGGCTCACTTCCTCCTAAATTTCTGGAAATTACCGTAAGAAACCCAACTTTTCTTTGAATGTGTTAGGTGATTTAAGTTATAAATTAAATAGCAATATGTTTCTAAAAACAATTACTTTATAAAAAGAGCAATAATTCAGTTGATAATCACTGAATTAATCTTAACTGAGGTTTGAGAAAAAAAATGAAAGAATATTCCAGAGTGACAAATGGTATGTTCTAGCTTTCCCAGCAGTATAAGGTAATAAAAAAATCAACAGAGACAAATCCATTGTTTTCCTAATCTCAGCTATGTTTAGAAAAACCTAACTCAATGTTGAATAAAGGCAGTATAGCCAAAAACATACAAAGAAGCACATTCAAAACCTCTGAAATGGGATGTTTCATGAGATTTATGCTTATCAAAAGGAAGAATTATTTGTAAGCAATAGTGAAAACTTGTTTTCAGTTGCGCTTCTCTCTGGTGTCTATAAAATGGAATTTGGTTGATGAGAATTAGGCATTGCATTTAACTAATGAATACAACACGGTATCAGAACTTCCTGGAATTAGGAAGGAAGAAAGCCTTCCATTCACCTATATTTCAGATTTCCTCAGGAGAAGGAATTTTGTCTAAATATTCATTATGTTCCTGATCTCTTCTATTTTTCTTTATCCCTCTGTGGAATAAATGGGAAAAGCAGCTGACCTTGGTAAAGACCAAAGAAAAGATTAGGCAGTCTTCTAACTATACATTTTCCCATCAGTAAATTTCTTTCCTATCCTCTTTCACATTTCAGGCAAACTGTGTGCCAATCAACAATTTCCTTTTCCAACCAAGAATGAAAACGCTACAAACAAGAAATTGTATCCACAAATCACATAGTCCATATAATTTATCTTTTCCTAGGTCCCTACTACCACTCCCTAATTGTTGTTGTTGTCAAGTGCTGCTGAATCACTTCCAACCCATAAACATCCTACGTACAACAAAATGAAATACCACAAAGTCCTGTGACATATTCACAATCACTGCTACTTTTAAGCCCATTGCTGCTGCCACTGTGCCAATCCATCTTGTTGGTGTTTTCATTTCTCGCTGACACTCCACTTTACCAAGCATGATGTCCATCTCCTGGCCCTGGCCCTCCTGATAATACGTCAGAAGTAAGAGAGAAAATGTCTGGCCATCTTGGCTTCTAAGATGCATTTTGGTTGTACTTCCTCCAAAACTTATTTGTTTGTTCTTCTGGCAGTCTTCTCTAACACCATAAAACAAATGCATCAGTTATTCTATGGTCTTCCTTATTCATTGCCCAACAATCACATATTACTGAATATGAAGTTATTGAAAATACCATGTATTGGATCAGGCACACTGTAGTCCTCAAACTGACATTTTTGTTCTTGAATGCTATCAAGAGGTATTGTGAAGCAGATTTGCCTAATGATTTACATCGTTTGATTTTTTAACTGCTGTTTCCATGAGTGTTGCTGGTTGATCATAGCAAAATGAAGTCTTTGACAAATTCAATCTTTTCTCTCTTTATTTTGATGTAATCTATTGACCCCGTGATGAGAATTTTTGGTTTCTTTCCATTGAATTGCAATTCATACAAAGGACTTTGTTCTTTGATCTTTTTCAGTAAGTTATGTCCTCTTCACTTTTAACAACTTATATATTATATATATATATCACAGGTTGTTAATGGGTCTTCCTCCAATCCTTATGTAATGTTCTTCATATAATACAGCTTGGATTATTTTCTCAGTTCTTTCAGCTTGAGAAATGCTGAGCACGTTCTTTCCTATCGGCATTCTAATTCCAGGACTTTGCACATTTCATTACAATATTTGACTTCATCTTCTCCAACTGCCCTTTGAAATTTTCTATAAATCTCTTTAACTCTTCATTTCTTCCATTTGATTTAGCATCACTTCACTAAAGGGAAAGTTTCAGAGCCACTTCTGACATCCTTTTGGTCTTTTCTTTCTTCTCTTAGTAATAACCTTTTGTGTGTGTGTGTTTTTTTTTTTTTTTTCCTGTATGCTGCTCTTGATGTTATTGCACAACTCTTCTGGTACTTGGCCATTAGTGTTTAATACATGACATCTGATTTTGAGATGATCTCTAAATGCATGTGGGATATGTTCAAAGAAGGTGATATTTTGGCTCTCTTGGACTAGTTTTAATTTTCTTCACCTTCAGCCTGAACTTACATATAAGCAGTTGATGGTCTGGTCCACAGTGTGCCCCAGGCTTTGTTTCAGCTGATGATACAGACCTTTTTCACGGTCTATTCCACAAATGTTGTCAATCTGGTATCTGTGTTTTCCATCTGGTGAAGTCCATGTATATAATCATTTTTATTGTTGTTTAAAAAGGTATTTGCAATGAAGAAGTCACTGGTCTTACAAAAATTCTATCATGCAAACTTCAGCATCATTTCTTTTACTATAGCCATATTTTCCAATGACTGATCTTTCCTGTTTGTTTCTAAACTTTGCATTCCAGGCACCAGTAATTTTGACAGCCTGTTTGATCAGTTTCAGACTGAAGAAACTGGTAGAATTCTTCAATTTCATTATCACAGGCTTTAGTAGTTGGTGCATAAATTTGAATAATAGTTGTATTAACTGGTCATACTTGTAGGCATATAGATATGATCCTATCACACAGTGTTGTACTTCAAGACAGATTTTGATATATTCTTTTTGATGATGGATATGATGCCATTCCTCCTCAATGTCATTCCCAGCATAATAAACCAAGTGATTGTCAGATTCAAAATGGCTGATACCAATCCATTTCAGCTCACCGAATCCTAGATCTTATGCGACCTCGTGAAATTTATGAATACCAACCATTTTGTTTTGGTGCAGTGACTATGTGTATTGCATCCATCTCCTTTTGAGAATTTCTACATCATCCAATATTTTGTCCAAAGAATTATTCAGTATTGTCAATGGAGGCTTTAATTTTTTCTTCAGTTTTTTTAAACTTGAGAAATGCTGAGCATGATCTCCTTTTTCAGTTTTCTAACTCCAGAACTTTGCATATTTCATTATAATATTTTACTTTTTGTAGTAAAAAATATCAATGGTTACACATTCCATTTCATTATTGACCACTTCCAATTTTACTAGATTCATACTTCATATATTCCATGTTTCAATTATTAATGGATATTTTCAGCTGTTTCTTCTCATTTTGAGTTGTGCCCCACCAATTAATAAGGTCTTGAATGCTTCATTCCATTCAAGCTATCATGGTCAACTTTGCTTTGAAAAGGCAGTTCTTTGCCTAGTTGCATTTCAGTCTAAGTGTATCATCTTCCAGCACTATATCTGGCAATATTCTGGTGCTTTCAACTTGTTTCAATATTATGGTGCTATCTGAAAATGTTTCATTACCCTCCACAAGGTTTTCAGTGGCTAAACATTTGGAAGTAATTGCTTCTCCTTCTTTCAAGTCTTTCTTAGTCTGAAAGCTCAGCAAGAACTTGTCCACCACGGACATTCAAAATACTGGTAGCATAGCCTCCAGCATAACAGCAACATGCAAGCTCCCACAGTGTAACAAACTGACAGGTGAGCAGTGGACTCACTGTTTAGGAAGGTAAAAGCTGATTTAGTAGAACAAAGTCTATGCCTGAGACTAATGAATAAAAAGCTTCTGGAAACAGAAGCATTTCTCTATTTCCACAAGTTTCAAAAGTCACTACAACTAAGTGTTCATGAACATACATACATACATTCTGTATCAGATTTGATATTTCTTCAGTATATACAAATGTACATTTATATTGTTCAACATTAGGATCTATAAGAGAAAGTGTTTCAGCTATGAAATAATGCTTATTTCTGAAATCATGTGAAATAATAGGATTAAGTTAAAATTCAAGTGATTATAAAAAAGAGGAAATACTTACAAAATTACAGTAACTCAACGCAGCCTGAGTATTTAGAAGAATGGGGGTCCAGAAGTTAATCTTTCATGGGCCTTTGCAATACTTAGAACCTCTTTAGACTGAAGACTATAGGCAATTTCATTTGCATATTGTTTTCTCACTTTATTATTCATTGTATAATGCATATGTATCAATGTGACTAGCTTAGAGCTCTTCCAGGATTGTACATCAGTTTGATATAATTGCATTGTAATACAAATGGTTGAAAACACTTTGCATGAGTCAATCAGTGACCTTGATTTATTTTTCCAGGTCATGGAGATCCATCTTTGAACCTCATCAAAAATTCTGACTTAATAGCAGGTGTCAGCCTTTAATATTCTTCTGGTTGTCACATCAGATTCATCAGAAAACAATTCTAGAATTGATGAAAATTTTAATTTTCATTTTTAAAATACTTTATAATTTACTATACAAAGGAAAAAAAGCTCAATGGGCACAAAACAAAGTGAGAAAAGTTTAGATATATTCTGTATATTTTCTGTTTTCTTTTGGAAAAAAGATGAGAGTGATCTCTTGTGATTTTAGAAAAGAGTTGGTAATGCTTCCATATTCTTGGTTACTTCTCTAAGGGCAACAAAAACTAAAAACTGCCTGTGTTTAAGAATTTTGGAGTAAACCTTTTAAACATTATAATATTCAAAGCTATGTCTATGTGATATATCCAAGTTTGGCCACATTAGAGAAATCTCTTTTTGGTAAATGCATGTAATCAAATTTGAGTCCAGATTGGTAATGTCAACATTCCTTTGTCAAATCAAAATTGGAACTGATGAAAACAAACCCAAGCTTGCTTATCAATCTGAGATAAACAAATGTTCCAGTTGGGCACACACATTTTAGATAAGAATTTGATAGAGTCCACTTTCCAGAACAAATTCACTCAACCATATTTAACTTGCAGTTATTTGGGCCAGCTCTCTGTGATGGACTACAGTGAGACAAAGACACGGCAAGGGGGCTGTGAGGTTCAGAAGCAGAGGAATCAGTGAACCTAAAATGGCAGCTAAGTCCATCGAAGCTGAGTAATTGTATTTGTCCATTCACAAAGGACCTCCACAACTCAAAGCACATATTCCTCTGAGACCCCAGTGACTTAAGCTTATAGAATTGGAATGACCTCTTTTTTACCAGATGACTTTAGGGTTATGATGCCTCTATTACATTGGAATGACCTCTTTTTTACCAGATGACTTTAGGGTTATGATGCCTCTATTACATGTTTGAAGCTAATAATCAGTGAGGGAATTGATTCCCAACTACTGTTTATGTTCCATTCACTGTGGTAGCCAGCTCCTTAGGACTCTGTTCTAAGACAAGAGACTAATGTGTGGCAATAGGCATTTCAGAAAAGCTACGCCAACTTTTGTTAAGATGTTTACTTGCATCCTAACAAAAGAAACTGATAGCAAATTTGATGTTGAATAAAACCAGCAATATGTTGATAAATGTTTAACAACAGAGATGATTTTTGAAAGCTGTGACAATTTCTGTGGTATTGTTGATGTGAAACTACCAACATGATGTCACTGAGAGCTGGAAAAAGATTCAATAAATTGCTTCTGTCCAACCAGTTATAGCACATCACACTGGATATAACTTCTAAAGTTTATGAAAATATTTATCTCCATTGAATTTCCTGACTTATTTACATCAAAATCCTGGTTGATCTTAAAAATTAGAAGAAAAAACAAAAATAAATTTGTTAACAATTCTGTAAAAGTCATCAACAGGACATAAAAAGGAAACAGGGCTAGAAGAGGGTACCATTGGTGAAATAGGATACATTTACAATTTAAAAAAAAAAAATTCTGGAAAGGTTTGTATACCACTGAATAAAATAAAAATCCATGATCATGATTCATACAAATATAAATAAATAAATGCATAAATACGTACATACATACATACATGAAGGACAAAGGGAAAATTTTACAGTAGAATGTCAACTAATAAATGTTTAATAATAATGGAATTAGACAATTACTCTTGTATAATAATTGTGGTTCAGGTGGGAATGTGCCCTTTAACTTGTGAGATCTGACCTAGCATTGGATGATTAGGCTCAGAGGCAAAGTGCTGTGTGTGCAGCTGGTGTCCGAAGCGATGCGTAATACATGATATTGTTCTTCACATTTGGCATTAGAACTGCGATTTAATTTATATATAGATATAGGTATAGATGATATAGATATAGATATATATAAATTAAATTCCAGTTCTAATGCCAAATGTGAAGAACAATATTATGTATTACTCATCGCTTCTGACACCAGCTGCACACACAGCACTTTTCCTCTAAGGAGCTCTGGTAGCGTAGTGGTTACGAATCGGGCTGCAAACCACAGGGTCAGCAGTTCCAAACTACCAGCTGTTCCACGGGAGAAAGATGAGGCGTTCTGCTCCCATAAAGATTTCCAGTCTCGGAAACCCTGTACAGGGTCGCTATGAGTCAGAACTGACTCCACGGCACATAACAACAACAATAGATAGATAGATATAGATATAGATATAGATATAGATATAGATATAGATATAGATATAGATATAGATATAGATATAGATATAGAGAGTTCTGGTGTGGTGCTGTGGGTTAATGCCCCAGACTGCAAAGCCATTTGAACTGCAAGGTCTGTGGTTCAAGCTCACCAGCTGCTCCTCAGAAACCCTATACAGGGTCACTCTGGGTTGGAACTGACTCGATGACACTTAGCAAAAACAATAACATATATATATAAAGAGAGAAAGAGAGAGAGAGAGAGAGAGAGAGAAACTTGGTATTTTGCTATAGGGTAAGTGCTGGACTGCTAACCTCAAGGTCAATAGTCCAAATTCACCAGCTGCTCCTTGGAAACCCTATACAGGGTCACTATGAGTTGGAACCTACTCAGTGGCACTTAACAACAATACACACACACTGAAGGTGGCTTCATAAAAGTTCATAGAAAAATTCCATTATTTTTCAAAATTTATTTTTCATGACCTTTTTGAAGCCTCATACATATTAAATATATTATTTGAGTCCTATAGCTTCTATTTAATACCTACATGCTAATGTCAATTTTCTTGATTTCTCTAGACTTCATGTTCTTCATTTGTACAGTAGAAATAGTATTTGTAGCCATGTAGATAAAAAGGGTCAAGGACACAAAATCTAGGATTGTGTGAAGAGTGACTAGAAAGCTACAACTGTCTCCATCTCTCCTCTTTTTGTGAATGATTTGGTGACCCTGACTCAAAAGCAGCCTAACAAATCTTTATTCCAGACTAAAGAGCAACTTTAATGAATGTTGGAGGGCGTATATCTTCATGTGTAAGACCTTGGGCTTTAAAGTCAGACTAGATTTAGACTCTGGCTCGGCTGCTTACCAGCCACATTGACCTTGTTCCATTTATTTTATGCTTACATTTCTCAACTGAGAAAAAAAAAAAAAAAGAAACGGAAGCAGGCTACTATTCTCTATTGTGTTCTTGGGAAAAATAATAATAATACTAATAAAACATGAATGTAAAGCTTTTATATTCATCTAATAATGGAGCAGCAATTATCAGAATATTCATTGATTATGCAAGCATGCTTGTTTTTTGTTTTGTTTTGTTTTGTTTCAGGCAATATGCTGGTGATAGCAAAATAAGTAAACTACAGTTTCTGCCTCATGTAAATGAATTTTTACAAGAGAAGATGGAAAAGTAAACTACGATCTATACTTTAATGTAAACAATTAGCATACCTGTGTTTCAGCTATGACAGAAGCATAGAGAATGATCGTGTAAATGTCACTGAGGGTTTAGAAAAATATGGCTGTGGAAGGTCACGGTATGTGAAGTCATTGTAGAATCCAAACTGAGGATATAAGTTTTTGAAGAAAATTGAGAAATTCAAGACAGCATAAAGATACAAAAACATGAAGTAGTAAAATTAAAACAGCACAATCGAGAGTTAATGGCTGAAGAGAAGATATAATTATCCCTAGATGAGGCAAGCTTTGACATATTGGAACACAGAAATCCCTCATATTATCCTCCGAGGAAAAAATAATGGCAGATGTGATCATCTGTCCTGAAAGAATTCTGATTTTACTCAATATAGCAATCTCAGATCCCAATTCACGTAAAACAGATCATGAAAAAGATCCAGCTTAGATTATTGTTATTAAATGTTGCTGAGTCTGTTATGACTCACAGCGACCCTATGTAGTTTATCTGAGGCTTTTTATTAATCGTTGCAGGAGCAGAAAGCTTCATCTTTCTCCTGCTCTTAGATTATTGTTGTTGGTATGTACTGTGGAGTCGATTCCAACTCATGGTGACCCTGTACAGGGTTTCCGAGGCTGTAAATCTTTACCAGAGTAGAAGCTTCATCTTTCTCCCACGGAACAGCTGGTAGTTTCGAACTGCTGACCCTGAGGTTAGCAGCCCAATTGGTAACCACTACGCTACCAGAGATTGTCAGAACCGGTCCATCATTGTGGCAGTTTTCCTAAATGTCAGTAAGAATAAAACTGGGGAGCTTTAGAAAATACATATTCCTGAGCACCACTCTGAGACATTTTGAGATTCTTGATCTATAATGTTGTTGTTGTCAGGTGCCATCGAGT
>NW_006408600.1:4524765-4538236 GCF_000296735.1 Chrysochloris asiatica | reverse complement strand
AACAACAACAACAACAACATATATAAGACAATATTATCCTTTCCACTGACTTTCCATGATTCCAAATATTGAAGTCATTACAAAAATTCCTTTGAATTAATACCAGAGCTATCATATCAAGAGGACAAAGTAGCAGATATGGCTACCAAGCTGTGTCATTTATCCTGCACATATTTTAATACCTTTACACTGGGCTTGTGCTAGCCAATTGGTCAAAAGCTCCTCCACAGACAGTTGTCTAAAAACTAGATGCTTTCATTTATATAGATTTTTAGTTCAATAACTTGTAAGCATTTGAGTTTATGATCTAGGTCTTACAGATTCATTAAAATGCAAATAACTTCACCAGAAGGTAACCAACTAACACCTTTTGAAACAACATTGACCCAGATTGGTTAATTAACTTATACAACATTTCACTAGTCAAAATAATGTAACAAAGCTGCACAGGAAAAATAAGTAAATAATCTCAGATTATTTTCAAAGCCAAGTTACATTTTAGCATATCCCAAACTTTGACATGTTTGTATTACATGTCTTTCTCTCTCTAACCAAACTAACTCACTCAGGGCTGAACACATGTCTATGAGGAACATCTCCAGAAACTATGTATGATCTATCAGAATTTCTTATCCAGGAAAGTACAACAGGTATAATTAGAGATCAGGTAAATTCAAAGTAGGTGAAAGATTTTTCAAGGAAGTAGCTTCAAGCACAGAGGAACAAATCCATATGAACCACCTCTTCATAAGCAGAGGATACTCTCAGAAGATAAAGAGAAAATGGCATATATACAGAGGAGTTGGAAATGCATGCACCTTAAAAGGAAATTGCAGTTATTATTCTCTTATGTAACCTCCCTTTCTCCAATTCCATTCCTACAATTTCTGCTCTTGACTTTGAACTAATAACCATTATAATTTGCTTAGATTAGTTGTAGTGAGCATCAATTTCTTACACCAAACCATGCTGGTAAAGAGGGTAAAAAAGATATAGAATTTGAAAATCAACTCATAGGGTACCTAGAGATATACATAGAACTGGGTCTTGAGACCAGTTCGGAAGCAGTTGATTTGGTGGTGAGGAGAGTGAATTGAGAAAGTCAAAAGTAAGACTCATGAAAAGAAATAATTAGGGAAGGATGAAGGTTATGAAGTCCCTGAGCCAGTGGAAGATCTTTTTTTCAAAGCCATCAAGAGATATAAAACACATTTAGGTAGTTCTCCAGTAGCGTAGTGGTTACAAATCGGGCTGCAAACCTCAAGGTCAGCAGTTCAAAACTACCAGCTGTTCCGCAGGAGAAAGATGAGGCTTTCTACTCCCATAAAGATTTACAGCCACGGAAACCCTGTGCACGGTCGCTATGAGTCGAACTGACTCCACGGCACTTAACAACAACAACAACAATCACTGTCTTAAGAAGTCACCACTCATCTGTCAGTTTGATGTACTGTGGTGGTTTTCATGTTGCTGTGATTCTGGAAGTTGTGCCATGAGTATTTTAAATACCAGCAGGGTGGCCCATTGTAGATAAGTTTGAGCTGAGCTTCCAGATGAAGACAACTAGGAGGAAGGCGAGATGGACTACTGCTAAATATTGAGTCACTTAAAACCTTATGAATACCAGTGGAACACTGTAAGCACCAGCATGTTGAACACTGAAACATAATGAATAGAACCAGAATATTGTCAGATATCGTGCCTGAAGATGAGCCCCTCAGGTTTGAGGCACTCAAAATGCAAATAGGGAACAGCTGCTTGCTCAAAGTAGAGTTGATCATGATGACACAAATGAAGAAAAACTTTTGGAACCTTCATTTACTGATGGGACATAACTCAAAATGAATACAAACAGCTGTAAACATTCATTAATAATCAGAACAAGGAATGTACAAAGTCTAAATCTAGGAATTTTAAGAATTTTCAAAAATGAAATGGAACATATGAACAGTGATATCCTAGGCATTAGTGAGGTAAAATGGGGTGGATTGGCCATTTTGAATCTAACAATCACATGGTTTACTACGCTAGTGATGACAAATTGAAAAGGAATAGCATCACATTCATCATCAAAGAGAACATATAAAGATTCATCTTGAAGTATAACACTGTTGTGATAAGATAATATCCATATACCTACAAGGGAGACCAGTTCAGACTACTATTATACAAATTTATGCACCAATCACTAAAGCCAGTGATGATGAAATTGCAGAATTCTACCAACGCTTTCAGTATGAAATTGATCAAATATGCAATTAACCTGTATCGATAATTACTAGCAGTTGGAATGCAAAGTTGGAAACCATGAGGAAGGATCAGTAGTCAGAAAATATGGCCTAGGTGATAGAAATTATGCTGGCAGTTGCATGATAGAATTTTGCAAAACAAGTGACTTCATGGCAAATACATTTTTTAAGCAACATAGAGGATAACTATACACATGTACCTCACCAGATGGAATACAAAGAAATTAAACTGACTGTATCTGTAGAAAGAGATGGTGGAAAAGCTCCAAACCAAAACAAGGCCAGGGGCAGACTATAGAACAAATCATCAAATGTTCACATGCAAATTCAGGCTGAACCTGAAGAAAATTAAAACAAGTCCACAAGAGCCAAAATATCATCTTTAACACATCCTACCTAAATTTAGAGATCATCTGAAGAAGAGATTGTATGCACTTAACATGGCAGACTGAAGCCTGGAAGAGTTGTGAGATGATATTAAGAATATCATATAGGAAGAAAGCAAAAACTCATTAAGAGGACAAGAAAGAATGAAAAGTCTAAAATGGATGTCAGAAGAGACTCTGAAACTTGCTCTACAATGTGGAGAAGATAAAGCAAATGGAAGAAATAGGGGGTGGAAAAGCTAAACAGAAAGTTTCAAAGGTCAGCTTGAGAAGACAAAGTCAAATATTATAATGAAATGTGCAAAGACCTGGAGTTAGAAAAGCAAAAGTGGAAAGCATATTTAGTATTTCTCAAGGTGAGGGAACTGAAGAAAAAATTCAAGCTTCAACCTGAAATACTTAAGGAGTCTATGGGCAAAATATTGAACAGTGCGGAAAGCATCAATAGAAGATGGAAGGAATACAGAGTCACTGTACCATAAAGAAATGGTTGATGCTCAACAGTTTCAAGACGTAGCATATGATCAAGAGCCAATGATGCCGAAGGAAGAAGTCCAAAGTGCATGGAAGACACTGGCAAAGAACAAGGCTCCAGTAATTGATGGAATACAAATTGAAATCTTTTTTTCAAAAAATGGATGCAGTACTGGTGACATTTACTCATCTATGCCAAGGTTTTTGGAAGACAAGTCCATGGCACTTTCAAAATTGTTCCTTAACACCATAACTCAAATGCATTCTCTATGGTCTTCCTTAGTTATTGTCCCATTTTCACATGCATATGAAACTATTGAAAATACCAAGTCCTGAGTCAGTTGCACCTTAGTCCTCAAACTGAGATCTTTGCTCTTAAACACTTTAAAGAGGTCTTGTGCAGCAGATTTACCTAATGCAATCAATATATCATTTGATTTCTTGACTGCTGCTTCAATGATTATTCTTTGTGGATCCAAACATAATGAAGTCCTTGACAATTTTAATCTTTTCTCCACTTATCATGATGTTATTTATTGGCCCAATGGAGAGGATTTTTGTTTTATTCACATTGAAATGAATCTTTACTGAAGATTGTAGTATTTGGTCTTCATCAATAAGTATTGTAAGTTGTCTGGGCTTTCAGTAGGTAAGGTTGTTTCATTTGCATATTGCAGGTTGTTAATGAGTCTCCCTCCAATCCTGATTCCACATTCTTTCTCATATAACCCAGTTTTTCCTATTATTTACACAGTATACAGATTGAATAATTATTGTGAAAGGATGCAACCCTGGCACACAATGTTCCTGTTTTTAAACCCCTCAGTATCTCCTTGTTCTGTTAGAATGACTTCCTTTTATCCGTGAGCAGGTTCCTTGTGATCACAATCAAGTGTTCTGGAGTGTCCATTCTTTGCAATGCTATCCATAGCTTGTTATGATGTTCACAGTTGAATGCCTTTGCATAGTCAATAAAGCACAAGTGTAATTATCATTCTGGTATTCTCTACTTTTAGCTAAGACCCATCTGACACCAGCAATGTTATCTCTAGTTCTATATTCTCTTCTAAACCCTGCTTGAATTTTTGGTAATTTTGTGTTGATGTGTTATTGCAGCCATTTGTTATCATCAACAAAATTTTACTTACTTACACATGATATTAATGGTATTGTTCAATGATTTCTGCATACCATTGGGCTATCTCTCTTTCGAATGGGCAAAAATAAGGATCTCTTCCAATAACTTGGCCCAGTAACTGTCTTCTTAATCTCTTAGCACAGATAAGTGAGCACATCCAGTGTTGAGTCAGTTTGTTGAAAGACTTCAATTTGTATTCTGTCAATGCTTGGAGTCTTGATTTTTGCCAATACCTTCAGCGAAGCTTTGGCTTCTGCCTTCAGTACCATCGGTTCTTGATCATATGGTACCTCTTGAAAAGGTTGAACATCAATTATTTATTTTTGGTATAGTGACTCTGTGTTCCTCTCTTCTGTTTTTGTTGTTGTTTTTTGATGCTTCTTGCATCATTGGATATTTTGCACTTGGAGTCATTTAATACTTCAAGTTAAGGTTTGAATATTTTTCTTCAGTTCTTTCAACTTGAGAATGCTGAGTGTGTTCTTCCTTTTTGGTTTGATAACCCAGGTCTTTTCACATTTCATTATATTTGTTTTCTCTGTCCTTTGACATTTTCTGTTCAGCTTTTGGACTTTCTCATTTAGCATCTCTATATTGGAAAGCATATTTCAGAGTCTCTTCTAATATCAATTTTGGTCTTTTCTTTCTTTCCTGTTTTTGTTTGTTTGTTTGTTTGTTGTTATTGTTTTTATAATCTTTGGCTCTTTGGCTCCCTTTCTGTATGATGTTATTGATATCATCCCATAGCCCTTCTGGTTTTCTGTCACTAGTGTCTAATGCACCAAATCTATTCTTGAGGTGATCTTTAAATTCAGGCAGGATATGTTCAATGCCATATTTTGGCTCACATGAACTTGTTTTCATTTCCTTAAGTTTCAGTCTGAATCTGCATATGAACAATTGGTGCTTTATTCCACAGCCTGCCCCTGGTTTTATGTTGATTGATTATATAGAGCTTTTCTACCATTTCTTTTCACAGATGCAGCCAATGTAATCACTGTGTATTCCATCTGGTGAGGTCCTTGTGTACAATCTTTTATGTTGTTTAAAAAAGGTATTTGCAAAGAAGAAGTCATTGGTGCTACAAAATTTTATCATGTGATCTCCAGCATCATTTCTATCACTAATGAATAATTTTTCAAATACTGGCCCTTCCTCTTCATTTCTAACCTTTGCATTCCTATCACCTATAGTTATCAATTCACCTTAATTGCATGTTTGATCAATTTCAGACTGAAGAAGTTGGTAAAAATCTATAATTTCATCCTCATTAGCTTTAGTGTTTAGTGCATGAATTGGAAAACTAGTGATATAAACTGGTCTTCCTTGTAGGCATATGGCTATTATTCTATCAAGACAGCATTGTACTTCAAGATAGATTTTGGAATGTCCTTTTTGATGATGAATGCTACATCCTTCATTTTGAATTTGTTGTTCCAGCATATGATTATCCAATTCAAAATGGTCAATAGAGATCTTTATGTGTCCTATTTCATTTTGACATCTTTGAATATACCTAGATTCACACTTCATACTTTCCATGATCTAATTATTAATGGATACTTGCATTGCTTCTCCTCATTTTGACTTGTGCCTTGAAAGCTTTTCTCCATTCATATCATCACAGTCAAGTCTACCTTGAGGAGGCAGCTCTTTCCCAGCCGTATTTTGAGTTTCTCCCAACCTGAGGGGCCTAATTTCTAGCACTGTATCTGACAGCTTCTCTCTAAGTGGTTAAACGTTCAAAAGTGGCCCACCTTTCCTTCTACCTGTCAGCCAGGACAGCACAGCAAACCAACAAATGAGTGATGGTCTATTGTGCAATGTTTTTCAGTTGGGGGGCTCATCTTATAGCACTACATAAGACATTCTGTTATAACCCATAAAATTCTCAGAAATATGTTGTCAGGCCTTTTTTCCTAGTCTTTCTTGTTTTTGTCTATCATGAAGGGCCCTATTAATATCTGAAATATTAATGACATCGCTTCCAGTATCAAAGCAGCATGCAGGCCACCACAGTAGGACAAACTGACAAAATTCTCGATGACAGGTCCATGAGCCCCCATAGAAGCCACTTCAGATACTACTAGTATAGAGTGTACATTGTCTGTAGCTCTGAGCTACAAAGATACTCAGTTGTTCATACGGTTACTGTATGGTGCCATACTCTGTCCTCACTCAAAACAAAGCTCCTTGTTTGTGTGTATAATTTTCAAGTTCAGTACCTATTCGTAAATGCATAATTGAGGCAGCAGTGAGAAGACAAAAGAGTCCTTCAAGCACAAGGTTGCATGCCTTAGCCCTGTTGTAAAATATAGATTTTCTTGAAATCTGATATATGAAATGAAAATCTAAAACTCATACTGTACTCAGCTACTTGGACTTTATATTGCTCAGTGGTTTGAACCTATGATCTACTCTGCAGAAGAAAGTTCAGGCAATATGTTTCTTGCAAACCCTAAAGAACAGTTTTACTCTGTCCTGTTGGGTTGCTATGAGTTGGAATTCATTCAATGTAAGTGGGTTCCTTTTTTTAAGATAAAATAAAGAGTTCATTAGCAAATTCAACATTCTTGGATTAGGAATTTTTTTTAGTTCTGACTAGAGAACAAAACACATTTGCCTTTGTGTTCTTCTAATATGAATGTTTACTATCATTATAATTAGAAAATCATCTTTTGATGTGAAACTACTAGCTATTTTGATGTGGCAGTCAAAACAATGAATGTAGTCATAGCATTTTAAAGTTCGTTGAAAACTCTTATCCAGGGGAATTTATTGTCACTGTACAAATGAACGCTTACTGGTTCTTGGCTTGAAGGTACATTGAATGAAACTGAAGGAGAAAGAAATCAGGCTTATAGTTTTTATAAACAATATGAATTTTTATATTCAAGGGTATAATATTAAAAATGCCAAAAAATAAAACCCTCTTTCTGTGACACTGAACAAATGCACCAGTTTATATGTGATTTTAATCTACTAAAATAAGAACTCCATATAACAAGATTGCATAGTATTTGCACACGCAAAAATTGCCTTCTGGAAATATTTGTGAAAACCTGTTTTTATGCCTGAACCTATGTCGAATGCATAATTTAGCACTTATTTTCAGAACAAATAGCCTGGAAAATTTTCATGCACAATTGATGATAATTTGAGTGTGCAATCCATGGTTAGAGCTCATTAACATATTTATTTTGTCTAAACCCTGTGTGTAAATTTAAATTAATGACCATTTGAGTGTGCAATCCATGGCTAGATCTCATTAACATAGTCACTCTGTCTAAGCTCTGTGTGCAAATCTAAATTGTTGTTTTCTGAAAGTGGCTCATAGCTATTTCAAACTATCAAAACCAAATATTCTTAAAACCAAAGGGAAGCCTGAAAACTTCCAAGCAATTAGCAAATCTTTTGGAAGCTAAGTCCCACCAATGGTATAAATGATCATAAGAAAACTGAATGGAATTTTTATTTAGATTATACCAAATAGAAAAGTTGATAAAGAGAAAACCACAATATATAAAACAAAAAGTTTCATGAGGAAATAACAAGTTAAACAAATGCACATATGTGTATGTACATGTGTGTATACTATTTCTCAGATTTTTGGTTTTTTGTATGTATTATCAGGTAGTGATTTGTAACTTCAAAAATGGATTCTTATAAATAGTTTCATCACATTAACATAGGGTCCCTATGAGTCAGAAGAAATGCAATGGCACTTAACATTAACAAAATCTTTCTATTTCTGTAAAGGTACATTAAAATATTATTTTTCTGAGAAAATTCGAGACAGATCTGTTTAGATGGGAAATCTAAAAACCTCTTTTTAAATCTATTTTTTACTGGACTAAATGGGTCTCTGAAGAGCAGAGATGTCAGCTTGAGGACTAAGGTGCGCCTGACCCAGGCCATGGTGTTTTCAATAGCCTCATATGGATGCGAAAGTTGGACAGTGAATAAGGAGGATCATAGAAGAATTGATGCCTTTGAGTTGTGGTGTTGGAGGAGAATACTGAAAGTGCCATGAACTGTCAAAAGAACCAATAGATCTGTTTTGGAAGAAGTGCAGCCAGAGTGCTCCTTGGAAGCCAGGATGACAAAGCTTCGTCTCTCATACTTTGGACATATTGTCCAGAGGAAACAGTCACTGGAGAAGGATGTCATGCTGGGTAAGGTGGAGGGTCAGAGAAAAAGGGGAAGGCCCCTAATGAGATGGATTGGGCAGGTGGCATCATCGATGGACTCAAGTGTGGCAGCGGTAGTGAGTTTGGCCCAGGATCGGACATTGTTTCGTTCTGCTGTGCATGGGGTCGCTATGAGTTGGTTCCGACTCAATAGCATCCTACAACAACAACAACAAGTGGGTCTCAGGAAAGCAGAAAGAACTTGGCATGATTTACAAACTTACTCTGCATACTATATTTGATATAGCATGATTAATTGTATCAATTGGTTATGGTCTAGTAAAGCCATCCATTTGTCTTCAACTTAGTAGCAGTTTTATAAAGTATTGTTGTTTTGTTAAGTGCTGGTAAGTCAATTCTGACTTATAGTGACTCTGTGTAGGGTTTCTGAGGAGCGGCTGGTAAGTTTGAATCACCAGCTTTGCAGTTCAAACCAACCTATGGCCCAGGCTTAATCCCACAGCACCATGCCAGACCTCCCATAAATTATTATAGAAAGTAAGACAAAGATATTATTAGAAATATGTACACTGCCATCACTACTGTCAAATTGTTAATTTCCAACTCATAGTGATCATGTAGGACAGACTAGAATTGACCCATAGTGTTTCCAGTTGCCTCCATAGTGTTGTTGTTGTTGTTATGTGTTGTGGAGTCAGTTCTGAATTATAGTGACCTGTACAGGGTTTCCAAGACTGTAAATCTTTACAGGAGCAGAAAGCCTCATCATTCTCCCATGGAACAGCTGGTAGTTTCGAACTGCTGGCAGTGAGATTAGCAGCCTGATTTATAACCACTGCACTACCAGAGCTCCTATGTTGGTGGTGGTAGATGCTGGCAAATCAGTTCTGACTCTTAGGGACCCAATACTTGGGTTTCTGAGGAGCACCGGGTGGGTTTGATCCATGGACCTCGAGGTTTGCAGTTAAGTGTTTATCCTACAGTGTCACACCAGGACTCCAAGGCTATAGAAGATAGAAAATAAATATTTTTACCAAAATATAATCAAAATTGAAGGCATTATTTTGTTATGCATAGTACTTAGAAATTAAATCTTTTTACATGATTGCTTGTTTTATGGTTTTAGAAATCTCTCTCATTGAGATTTCTCATATATATATATATATGTGTGTGTGTGTGTGTGTGTGTGTGTGTGTGTGTGTGCTGTAGAGTCAGTTTCAACTCATAGAGACCCTGTACAGGGTTTCTGAGGCTGTAAATCTTTATAGGAGCAGAAAGCCTCATCTTTCTCCCACAGAACAGCTGGTAGTTTCGAACTGCTGATCTTGAAGTTAGAAAACTGACTCGTAATCACTACGCTACCAGAGTTCCATTTACATACACAAATGTATAGTAGAGGGTATTTTTCATAATTTCAATGTTTTCAATAATTCAAAGAAATAGATGATGCATAATTATTTTACATTGTCCATAAAAGTAAACATACCTTAATGAATCACCATTAAAAAGATAACTGGTAAGTCAATGAAATTGCCAGAGGAAAATATTGTCTATAAACCAGGATTACATGCTTAATAGTACTGTTTTGCAAGAGTCTGCCTCTCAGTCATGATGCATTACATAAGAGGATTTGACAAGGTTAGAATTTGTGTTACTAATGGAAATTATTTTTTCAAGAATTAACCTTTAGACTATAAAGAATGACAGATATTCAAATACTCTCAAATGAGTATTTAAATCGAACATTTCTATTCATTCCTGCCCCCCAACAGAACTTCCATTCTGGATTCCAGTGTGTCATACACACAATTGAATTCTTAACAGCTGCCATTCAAAAGAACTGCAGAGGACCATTTGAAAGTAATATTTTGCTCTGTGTGACATCTCATTTTTTTCCCCTCAGAAATCATATTTTTTTTACACACCTCATAGTCTTCCTAACAGGAAACCAGCTCTGCCTGTCATTTTGATTGGGGAGGAACCTTGTTTTCCAGGTCACTGGCTTGAATTCTGGAGACAAGATATTCATGAGGGACCTGTATGGGAAATTTACATCTCGGTGCAGAGTTTTCCCCTCCATTTGCCAGCATGCTAGGTCAGCAAGCTGCTCTCTGTCAGAGGGAAGATAATGGCTGCTGGAATGCCCCCCTCTCATTACACACTCAGTGCATCTGACCTTCTCGACAGACCCCCCCCCAAAGCATTTTGATTTGGGGCATCCCTCTTCTTTCCAGGGCCCTCTCTCACCAAATCCTCCTGTCTGAAATACAACATTATGTGTGACTTTTGATGAAGCCTCTCCTAAATGACAGATTATGACAGATTTCATATTTTTTTTTATCTAAAACTGCTTGTCTATAGAGATGAAATAATGTATATACATGCACATTCTGTGGAAAATAAATTAAAAGATAATGGAATTTTTTTCCACAAACTTTTTCAACACCCCCCATCCCAATATGTGTATATATATAGGACTTCTGGTGTGGTGCTGTAAGATAAACACTAGACTTCAAACCACAAGATCATTAGTTCAAACTTACCAACTGCTCACTGGGAAACACATTTACATGGTCACTAAGCATTGGAATCAACTCCACGGCACTTGACAACAACATATATGTACATATGTATATAATATTCTCTCATCTACTTCTGCATTCAATCTGATTCAATGCATTGGTTTTATTGAGCTATCTAAAGGAATACTGGCAAGCATGTAGTAGGAAAACATAGGAATATTTTTAAAGCCTTTTTAGATAATTGTGTATATTTCAATTTGATCCTGTATCAAAATTCCATATATGGTAATTTCTTAAAAGGTAGTTTCAATGATGACAATTTATATGTATACGTATAAATTTCCGCTCCTCGGAAACCCTATACAGGGTCGCTATGGGTCGGACCGACTCGATGGCACTTAACAACAACATATGTAGAGAGCGGCTGGTGAGCTTGAACTGCCACCTTGCAATTCAAACGGCTTTGCACTCTGGAGCATTAACCCACAGTGCCACACCGGGAGAATGTGTGTGTGTGTGTGTGTTGTTGTTATGTGCCGTGGAGTCGGTTCCAACTCATAGCAACCCTGTACAGGGTTTCCGAGGCTGTAAATCTTTATGGGAGGAGAAAGCCTCATCTTTCTCCTGCGGAATAGCTGGGAGTTTCGAACTGCTGACCTTGCGGTTCACAGCCCGATTCGTAACCACTACGCTACCAGAACTCATAAATATATATATATTTGAAGCATCTTCCCATTCATTCATTAACAAACAAAAAACAAAATCTCAGTTTGTCAACCTTTAATTCAACTTGATAAAAATAAACATCCCTTTATCTTAGACATTAAAATAAAAAAGATTTTATTTTTGAAAAATCAAATTGAATATAGTAGACAACAAGAATAATTTAGGGCCTGGAAAAATTAGAAGTGCCACTCTTCATGTGCTTCTGCCTTAATTAGATTTTTTTCTTTAGCAATAAAATAGATGTATCACGGCACTATGAAATGGAGACTAAGGAGAAGGCTAATCATCCCTTTAATCTCTGTTTCAGACAATCAGATATTGTCTGAAACAATTGTACTTCTTGATTTCTTGTTTTGTTTTGAACATTCAGGGAGTCCAGGATCCAATTGCTTATTTGAATGAGAAATCAGTCAAGGGATTTGCATACAATGGTATCAGAACCAGGTGACTGTTTCTAAGTAGGGAAATAAATATTGTTTCTAAGTGGGGAAAAAAGTACTGCTTCCACTGGGAAATAAATATTGGCCTATAGATGATATCATGACTTTCCATGTGGGCAAAAAAAAGCAACTCTAGGACATGAGTAAGAGTGACTTTCCCAAATTATTTTCTCATATTTCCTATTCTCTCTCTCAAAGAGCACTCATACTGTAAAAGAATGTGATCCACCACCACTCGCCTGTCAGTGTGTCATACTGTGGTGGCTTGTGTGTTGCTGTGATTCTGAAAGCTATGCCACCGGTATTTTAAATACCAGCAGGGTCATCCATGGTGGACAGGATTCAGATGAGCTTCCAACAAAGACAGACTAGAAAGAAAGAGTGACAACCTAATTCAGAATATTTAGTAACTGAAAATGTTATGAATAGCATAGAAACACTGCCAGATATAGTGCCGGAAAATGAGCCCCTCATGTTGGAAGTCACTCAAAATGTAACTGGGGAAGAGCTGCCTCCTCAAAGTAGAGTTGACCATGATGACGCGAATGGAGTAAAGCCTGTGGGAGAAAAGCCCACGGGACCTTCATTTGCTGATGGGACACAGCTCAAAATAAAGAGAAATAGCTATATACATCCATTGAAAATTGGAACATGGAATGTATGAAGTATGAATCTGGGAAAATTAGAAGTTGACAAAAATGAAATGGAACAAATAAACATTGATATTTTAGGCATTAGTGAACTGAAATGGACTGGTATTGGCCATTTTGAATCTGACAACTACATGGTTTACTATGCCATAAATGACAAATTGAAAAGGAATGGTGTTTCATTCATTATCAAAAAGAACATATCTATATTAGTTATGAGGTATAATGCTGTCTGTGATAAGATAATATCCATGCGGCTACAGGGAAGCCCAGGAGTCCTGGTGTGGTGCTGTGGGTTAATGCACCAGACTGCAAAGCCGTTTGAACTGCAAGGTCAGTGGTTCTTGCTCACAGCTGCTCTTCAGAAACTCTACACAGGGTCACTATGGGTCAGGATCGATTCGGCGGCACTTGACAATGACAACAACAACAACAACAATAACAGGGAAGCCCTGTTAATACTACTATTATAAGAATTTACTCACCAACCACTAAAGCCAATGAGGATGAAATAGAGGAATTTTACCAACATCTTCAATCTGAAATTGATCAAACATGCAATCAAGATGTATTGATCATTACTGGTGATTGGAATGCAAAGGTTGGGAGCAAAGTGGAAGGAAGGATCAGTAGAAGTAAAATACAGCTTTGGTGATAGAAATGATGCTGGAGAATGCATGATAGAATTCTGCAAAACCAATGATTTGTTCATTTCAAATACCTTCTTTAGACAGC
>NW_006408600.1:4510026-4523080 GCF_000296735.1 Chrysochloris asiatica | reverse complement strand
TAGAAGAATTGATGCTTTTGAGTTATGGTGTTGGGGGAGAATATTGAAAGTGCCGTAGTCTGCCAAAAGTACCAATAGATCCGTTTTGGAAGCATTGCAAGCCAGAGTGCTCCTTAGAGGTCAAGATGGCCAAACTTTGTCTCTCATACTTCCGGCATATTGTCAGGCGGAACCACTCACTGGAGAAGGATATCATGTTTGGTAGGGTAGAGGGTCAGAGAAAAATAGGAAGACCCCCAACAAGATGGATTGGCCATTGGCAGCATCAGTGGACTCATGTGTGGCAACAGTAGTGAGATTGGCCCAGGATCGGGCAGTGTTTCATTCTGCTGTGCATATTGTAGGTATGAGTCGGTACCGACTAGATGGCTCTTGACTACAACGTTGTAAATGAACTATTTAAAATTTTTTATAGATTAAAACTTATGTTTTCCCCAAAAAAGGAACTATTAACCTACTGAATTATGAAGGTGCCTCAAAAGTTAACTCTATGATGATTGGCTATTAGCAGCCAATCAATTGAAGGATGTTTCCTTGCGGGTGTGGCCTACTCTCAATCAAATGGTCATGCAGAAAACACTTTTCTATTTTCCCCAGTGGATCTGGATGTTGTGTATGCGAGATCTGGTTCTTTGAACCTGAGTCAGTGGCCTGCTCTATTTTGTGTTTGCCTGGTAGGCCTGCCCACCGAGTTTGCCTGTCCATAGTTAGTTATGATCTACATAGTCAAATGCCTTTGCATTGTCAGTAAAACACAGATAAACCACTCTGGGACTTTCTGCTTTAAGCCAAGATCTATCTGACATCAGTAATGATATTCCTAGTTTTGTGTCCTCTTTGAATGTGTCTTGAATTTCTGACAGTTCAGTGTTGATGTAATGCTGCAACCAATTTTGAAATATCTTTGGTAAAATAATTTTGCCTGTGTCTAAATAATTTCTGCATTCTGTTGAATACACTTTCTTTGAAATCAGTGCATACGTGGAGCTTTTCCAATTGGTGCACTAGGTAACAGCTTTACAAATTTCTTGGCAAAAACAAGTGAGAGTTTCCAGCATTGCAGCCATTTATTGAAATTTCTCAGTTGGTATTTCACCAATTCCTGGCACCTTATTTTTCTCTAATGCCAGGAATTCTATAGAAACATAAATTAGTGTTATTCTCTAGAGATTTACAATCTCAGAAACTTTATATAGAATGCCTATGAGTCAGAATTGACTCAATGGCAATGTATTTGGTTTTGTTTTGCCTGCAGTGTGACTTGGACTTCTTCCTTCAATACTGTGTTCTTGAAAATATGCTACTTCTTGAAATGTTTGAACATGCACCAGTTCTTCTTGGTACATTATCTCTGAGTAGTCTATCCATCTTCTTTTGATACTTTTTTTTATCATCTAATATTTTGACCACATAATTCTTCAGCAACGCAAATTAAATGCTTGCTCCAGTTTTTCAGTTTGAGAATTGCTGAAAGTATTCTTCCCTTTTGATCTTCTAACTCCGGGTCTTTGCATATTTTATTATAATACTTTTACATTGTCTTCTTTATCTGTCCTTTGAGACTTTCTTTTTGGCTCTTTTACTTCATCATTCTTCCATTTGTGTTAGCTAGTCTATATTCATGAGCATGATTCATAGTCTCTTCTGATATTCATTTTGGTCTTTTTCACCTTTTAAAAGACTTTTTACTTTCTTCATGTGTCATGTCCTTGATGTCATCTCACAATTTGTTTGGTCTTCAGTTGTTAGTGTTCAGCATGCCCAATCTATTCTTGAATTGATGTTGAAATTTAGTTGGAATAAATTCAAGTTCATACTTTGGCTCTCTCAGACTTATTTTAATTCTTAACTTTCTACTTGAACTTGCATATGAGCAATTGATAGTCTATCCCACAGTTGGCCCTTGGTTTTATTATGACTGATGATATTGAACTTCTCTATTGTCTCTATTCATTGTTGTTGTTGTTGTTGTTAAGTGCCATCGAGTCGGTTCCGACCCATAGCGACCCTGTAACAGGGTTTCTGAGGGTGTAAATCTTTATGGGAGTAGAAAGCCTTATCTTTCTCCCGCGGAGCGGCTACTCATTGTAGTCTATTTAATTTCTGTGCATTCCAGCTAGTTAGGTCCATATGTATAGTTACCTGTCAATATTTATCCTCAGTTGTTGTTGGTGGTGGTTATGCGCTGTGGAGTCAGTTCTGACTCATAGCGACCTTGTACAGGGTTTCCGAGTCTGTAAATCTTTACCAAAGCAGAAAGCCTCTTCTTTCTCCTGTGGAACAGCTGGTAGTTTCGAATTGCTGACTTTAAGATTAGCACCCCAATTTGTAACCACTATGCTACCAGAGCTCCTTTTATAGTGAGTTATTTGCAGTAAATAAGTCAACGGCCTTGCCAAATTCTATCATACAATCTTCAGTGCCATTTCTATGACCACGGCCATTTTTCCACTGATGATACTTATTTTTTTCTGATTTTTGCATTGCAATCACGAGTAATTATCAATACACATTGAGTGCATACTTGATCAGTGAATAATTGGTAGAAATCATATATATACAAACCTAAACTATTTAATAATATTAAAGTTTGTGAGATACCAAAACTATTTGTACCACTCTCCCCAGAGTTTTATGGATAACAATGCTCAATAAAAATTACTTCAAAAAAAAAAAAAAATCATGGAAAGCTCCTATATCTGGTCAAAATCCTTGAAACTTTATGTCAAAACCAGAGGATTACTACTCTAACAAACTTTTTCAAAGTTTCCTTCTTTAAGTTGAATAGAAAGCCTATTGAGTTCTGAAGTTTATATCATTGCTTCTTTTGAGCATTATTTCCTCAGTAGGTTTTACTATTAGGAAAGGAGATTATATTTTTGAGTCTTTTCATGTAAAGTGCCTATGAATTCAACCAATTTCCAACATGCTGCTATAAAAATGTGTTTCAAACTCTGACTATAGGAGTTATTTTTTTGTTCCCATTTATAACTTCTCTTTTGTTTCTGGGGAAAGGACATTGTAGGGTGGTCAAAGAGTACTTACTACAAGTAAGGATACCTGAAATCTTGATCACTAAAATTATCCTGTGGATTTGGTTATACAAATCATTACACATTCTACTTCTTTCCTCATTTCTCTAGTGTAGAAAAAGTGACTTCTTTCTATATGTCTTAAGTTACTGCAATGTTCCTAATTTAGGGACATATTTAATAAAATATTAACAATACAATTATGAAAGAAATTATTTTCTTTCTTTTAATTATATAAATTGTGACTAATTTATAACATGTATATTTATGAATGAATAACTGATATGAATTATAATTTAACAAGATCAAATACAATCCTGATCATAGGTAAAACATCCTTAACATTAAAAATAAGTAAATCTATTTTTATAGTGTTTTGTCTCGAAAATGAATTAAAATCAATTTAAAAAAAGTTAATTTCAATAAGCTGATGTTTTGATGTTCTTATGGTTCTTGTTACACCTCAGGGAATCATTTCAAAATGATAGGACTTTATCTGCAACACTGCATCATCCTGTGCCATCTTCAAAACTGTTACTATTTTTGAGCCCTTTATTGAAGCCACTGTGTCAATCCATCTCTTTGAGGGTCTTCCTCTTTTTCACAGACCCTCTACTTTGCCAAGCTTGATGTCTTTCTCCAGAGACTGAGTCTTCCTGCTAACATGTCCAGATGACACAAAGTCTCACCATCTTCCTTTCTAAGGTACATCCTGGCTTTACTTCTTCCAAAACATATTTGTGCTACTGACTTCTTTTAAGCTTAGTTTGATTTCATTTAACCACTAAATACAGTGTTAATCCAGTCTTTTAAAGTTAGGTTTCCTCATGCAGTTTTCTTCTAAAGGCTTAGAAAATCTTAGATATTAAATGAACAAAAAAAATGCCTTAAACTTCTCACTATTTGAAATTTTATGCTCACTTTCATGGGACTTTGCACCTTCAGAATATTATATTGAGCTTTTTAATATAAAAGCCTCTTAAAAGTTGGGAGAAAAGTATCTATGGGTCTCTTACATTTTCATATGTCTTGCAAACAGAAGCATTCATTGAATTTGTTCTGGACTATCTTCCAAGAAGATTTGTGTATCAAAAATCCTTGGAAGATAGAGACAGTATCTGCCTTTGGAAAAAGAGCACTTTTGTTTCTGCCCAATACAATAAAGATATTACCTCCTTCTGAGAGAAAGGTCAGGTAGGCTGGCTGTCCATTATAAATGCCTTGGAATCCCTGAGTAGAGAATTCCTCTCTTATAGCACACATCATTGCATGTGCAGATTCACCTATCCCATTTCACATTGCCCTATGGTAATTGAAGCTCAGAAATCAATGCAAATGCTGATATTCTGGCTATTTCTACTACCATGAGTCTCATGTCTTCTGCCATATTTCATATGATTCTGGCAGGTTCACTTGTTAGCTTGCAAATGAAGTAGAATCTTGGACTCTTTCGAGTTCTTAACAATAATACAATCTGAAAAAAAAATTAGAGCATGCATAATCTTTCTTCATATTTTTATCATTGAATTCCATTGATGAGTTATTAGAAATATTAGAATTTTTTTTTAATTCCAATACTCAGTGACCAAGTTCACAAACTTAACTTCCATTATGTTTGTCATGGCAGTAACTTCTTAAGTTTGTAATACAGAACTAGAAAGCCAGAACTACACAGATTGAAAGTTAAGTCCTACGCTATTTTACAAGAGTTGTCTAATAACTTAATTTCTGCCCACACTTGTTTTTGTAGATATTCTTCATGGTTAGCTAAAAAGGAGCATTTATGATTAGCAAAAAATAAAAAGACTGAATTTGAAGGCACAGTCTTTTGAGTAGACATGTGAAACAAATTTTATACTATCTTTCCAAGGAATTGGGAATTGAAGCACAAGAAGCCAATCGTTGCAAACATGTATCAAGCCATCCCACTGAAAATCTTTCTCTTTTTTGCTTATCTCCTACTTTATCAAGCATGATGTCCTTCTTCAGGGACTGGTCCTTCTTAATAACATGTCCAGTGTACATGAGGCAAAGTTTCACCATGCTTGTTTCTAAGGAGAATTCTGGCTATACTTCTTCCAACACAGATTTGTTCATTTTTCCAGTAGTTCAAGGTATAATCAATAGTTTTTGCTAACACCATAAATCAAATATATCAATTCTTCTTTGGTCTTTCTTATTCATGGTCCAGATTTCACATGCATATGAGGCAACTGAAAGAAAATACCATGACTTGGGTCAGAAGTACCTTACTACTCCAAGTGACATGTTTGTCTGTAAATAATTTAGCGAGGTCTTTCGCAGCAGATATGCTCAATTAAATATGTTATTTGATTTCTTGTTTGCACCTGGTATGGTGTTGCAGGCTAATGCCCTGCAGCCCTGCACTGCAAAATCATTTTGAACCATAAGGTCAGCAGTTCAAGATCACCAGCCACTCCTTGGAAACACTATACAAATTTGCTATGGGTTGGAACCAACTCAAAGGCACTTAACAACAACAACAATCAAGATATTGATTGCAGATCTTAGCAGAATGTATTATTTGATAACTGTATTTTCTCTCTTTCTTATAATGTTGGTAATGATCCAGTAATGAGGATTTTTGTTTTCTTTTCATTGAGGTGCAATTTATATTAAAGGCTTTAGTCTTTGATCTTCACTGTGTTTTAAGTCCTCTTCACATGTGTAAAATAATGTCATCTGCATATCACAGCTTTTTAATGAGTCTTCCTTCAACCCTGCTGGGAGGTTCCTCTTCAAATAGTCTTCCTTCTAAGATCATTTACTCAGCTGACACACACCTTTACTGATTTAAAACCAGGTAATACTCTCTTATTTTATTTCTACATACAGGATGTACATGAGCACAATTAATTGTATGAGAATTCTAATTATTTGCAATGCCATTCGATGTTGACTGGGAGTCTGGAAATACCATTTGAAGTATTGTGTGTGAGATTGGAAATGCTGGTGGCATGACACTGAAGCATTGGACAGAGTCAGAGTTGACTCAACAGTAAGAGCTTTGTTTTCTTTGGGGGGAAATGTCTGTACATAGCAAGAAGTCAGTTTGCAGATTGCAGATAGATAAAAAAAAGAAAAAAAGAAGCAGACCCATACACTACAGATAAGTGATCAATTAAGCTCCAAAAGAGAGAAGCAAAACCATAAATATATATGCCTGCTGACTCCATTTCTCATGAACACTGGTGCTGCTTCTTGTCTTGATCTTCATAAATGATATACTACTCGAACAAAAAATTTCTTTTATTCAAGGAACAAAGGAGCTTCTGATTGAGGATATTTATGTGCATTTGCATTTTTTTCATAATGCATATTTTAATTTGCATTAATCTTGTTTTATTTTCTTTTTAACTTTTTATTGCATATTTTATTTTAGTTTTGTAATGGCTTTCTTAAACATAGAGTAAAATGAGTCCAGGAAATGAGAGCATCCACCACATGCTATTATTGAATTGAATGTCAGCGTATATTGATGTATTTAATACAATTACTTTGATAACAGTCATACCTAATCCCAAATATCACAAAAGTAGATATTTCACTGTGAATGGTCCATAGTGATGAAATTGAGATGGTGGAATAGGCCTACTTTACATAAGGTAAATGATGTTCATTTTTTAAGCCTCAATTTCTTTACTTGTAAAAATATAGTAGTACTGTCTACCTTATAGTTCTGTCAATCTTTGATACAATTGTTAAGTACCATTGGGTCGGTTCTGATTTATAGCGGCCCTGTAGAGGAGCAGCTGGTAGGTCTGAACTGCTGACCTTGTGATTCACAGTCCAGTACTGATCCTATAACACCACAAACAATACAAGAACTAAAAACTGTCAACATAGTCTTTTTAAAGATATTTTAGCAATAGAATTTTTCTCTGGTGACTAAACACTTAAAGTGTTTATATTCTCATAAGTTTTGTTCTTAATAATGCCTATTGATTTCACAAGCAATTTTGAAGACTGCATTATTTTATTCTTGTGATGAGACAGTCCAGACTATACGATGTTTCAATGTGGTTTTTTGTATGTCCTGTCTCTCTGTCATAGATAAACTTGCATGCCTGGCAGCAATGCCAATATCATCTAAAAGACAGGCATTAAACATAGGGAAGATGGTGAGCCATCACTTAGATTAAATTCTGTAGGCTGCCTCCCCCCCCCCCATTATAAATCTAAGCTATCTGACCATAACAGCAGGTGCTTCTTATTTCAAGAGATGCAGGGTTTGGCAAATGGACTTGGCTTGCATGATATACAGGAACATTCTTTTATGACATTCCTTTATATCACCAGTACTAACTACACATTACTCAGTATGGAAAAAACTCTCATCAAGCAGAAAGGAAAGTTTGTGTGTATAAATTAAAGAGCCCTTGAATAAACAAGCAGTAATTGCTATAGTAACTTTGCAAATCACAGAAACAATAGGGCTACATTTATTCTTATTTTTTTTTAATATTTGATAATGTCAGTTCATTACTTCCTGTTTACTTGTAATTATTTGAAAATAACCTGGATAACTTTATAATCAAGGTATTTCCTCTTGGCTCCCTGGTATACATCAGACTGCCTGAGGAGCGGATTGACATCCTAAGGTGTCCAAAGCATAATCAGTCTTAAGAGCTGCTAATGTTAAAATCCTGACTAATGTTAATCAAATTTTTTTTAAAAAAAGAAATCTTAGCTTGTTTAGCACACACATGCATGCACACACACATCACCAACTAAAATCATATTAGTTTATAAAACACAGATACTAAGTGATGTGGTCTAATTTAAAAGTGGTTTGGTCCATGTTCATTTTGCCATACTATATGTGCTATTCTTTGTTCATGACTTTTGACAATAGCCAATGTACGCTGTTTGAAATTGGCCAGATAGGGTACAATTTCTTTTGAACAGTGAATATTTAGTAAAAAGTCAACACGTCAGAAGTATACTTATCCCTCTCAGGTAAGGACAGTTTATTAATTAAATAATAAAATACCTTTCAAGCTTTTATTATGTGCCAATGTTGGGCTGATTTATTACATGGCAGTGATCTCAGGGAATGCTTAGAATTATACAAGCAATATTAGTTATAAGATATATTTGTATATATCATTCTGGTTCATTTGGGTTCAACCTCCTGCTGAGAATTTATACATAATTGCCTAGTGATCTAAAAGGACTGCCTCAGGTTTGTTAAATTGTAGATTGTGATTCAGTACATTTGAAGTAGAAATGCAAATTATAAGCAAGGTGTTGAGTCAGAATGAACAGGTTCAAAGCCCTGATTTATGCACATATTCAGTTAATAGAAAGATTTATTGAATTGGGTCAATATAGAAGTAAATTCATGGAGACACCATGTGTTTCGTGTTGGTGTTGGTGTTAAGTGCTGTGGAGTCGGTTCCAACACAGTAACCCTATAAAGGGTTTCAGAGGAGCAGGTGGTGAATTTTAACTACCAGCCTTGCCATTCAAACTGACTTGGAGCCAAGTACTTATGCTATGGCACCATACTATGTCATAGTGAGATTATAGTCCACAGGATTTTCAATGGTCCATTTGTTAGAAGACCACCATGCATTTCTTCTGAGGTACCTCTGGATGGACTTAAACTTTCTACCTACAGTTAGTAGCAAAATGTCTATGCCATTTTCACCATCATGAGTTGTGTCACAATGAGTTGGGGTTGTTTTGGTGGCAACTGGTTAGAACTAAATTATAGCAAAAAACTTATTGAACCTATATCCTGACAGTATAACCCTTCTATGTGCACATTCCCCTTCAGTCAGGATCTGCAGCATCATGGTAGTGACAGCATTTTATGTATATTTCTATCTCCATTATCTTTTACTTTTCTTGATACATAGTAAGTGATCAATAAATTAGTCAAATTACAACAGGAGTGTTGTTTAAAAAAAAGTGCAATGTGCTTTTCTTTCTGATTTTTTTTCCAAACAAACACCTTATCCACTCATTTGTCAATACAGGGATTGAATACATTCAGCAAAAAAAATCAGGGGTAGAGGCTGATAAAATATTCAAGAACTGTCACTTGAAAACTAGGATTATGCAGTAGAATCCTGGCCTTGCAAACTAGTTGATTTTCTTGAGATGAGATATCCTGATTTTTCAGTTCTCTCCCTAATTTGTCAAATCATTAGTTACGTTTTGATGGTCAAGTACAGTGTGTTCTACCTCCAGACACAGTTCAATAATAGAGCTTAGATGGAATCAAGAAGACAGGATAAGGTGGGGCATGAAGAAATTTTTCAAAATCTTAGAATGGAGAGGTAGTCTTTTTCAAAGGGCATTATATAAAGAAAAAAGTAGAAAAGGTTTGTTGAGCATAATACAGAAGAAGGGAGCTCCTTCATTGCTAATTGTTTGGGGGCTTAGGCAGGGACCAGCTTTCAGAGGTCCTCCCTCAACCCTTGTCAAGGTCACATGAACGTAGAGATGTAGACTGGTCAAGTAGGCTCTGATCTAGAACATTTCAGAATTCTCTCAATTTCTAGTTGATAACAATGATGAATTGAGAGTTAGAAGACCTAACAGACCCAACACAAAGGAGCAAGTTGACCTCCTCAAGTGCCAGAATGGACAAAGTAACAGACACTCAGGGAGTGACATATAAAGAGAAACCAAGTTAGCCAAAGACAATGGTAGTGTCACTGGGAACACTGCTGTAGTCAAAAGAACATAGGCTAAATTATATGTGTTTCAGTCTTAAAAAGTTAGCCATCAGTAGGATATGCCCTAGGAGGCACACACCTCTAAAATGGGACACTCTTCTTATTGTTGTTATTATTCTCACCTTGGTAATGAAGGAGTATGATTTCGTGATCTTTTTCCAGTCACTTGGCTTGTGAGTAACAGCTGAGAGTGAAAACAAGACCTTTTTTGGCTGTTGGATTGGTTTCAATTTAAATTAGTAACCACAAAACTCAAGTGGATATTCAGGACTGCAAACAATCCAACCAACACAAAAATGAGCATTTTCACACCCTGAGGCAAACTCCCATGTTCTCAAAGAATGCCCCTTCTTTTGCATTTTCTGCTATTCTTTTTGTTGTTGCTGTTAGTGCCATTGACCAATTGGTTCCAACTCACAGAAGACCCTAACTGAGGAGTGGATGGTGGATTTGAACAGCTGGCCTCACAGTCAGGAATCTAGTACTTTTCTTACTGTCTCACACCAAGACTGGATAAAACCTTTGGCAAGGATTTTTTGGGAGGATTATTCAGAAAGTTGAAAAAATAAACAAGAGAACAAATTCCATATTCCCACAATACAATAAATTTACTGTTCTCTGCAGTAAAACTTCCAATTGAGTTGACCCTATTTACTCAATTCTGGCAGCTATACTTGTCCATCTAATGAAACTGTCAGTTCTAAGATCATTAATGACATTGATGTTGCCAAATCTGCAGTGCCTTTCTTTCTCCTCATCTTACTGGAATTAATGCTACATTCAGAACAATTGAGAGCACACTGCTTAGAAAACTATCTGTTGTTGTTGTTGTTGTTGGGTGCCAACACATCCATAGCAACTCATGGCAACCTTGTTCACAACAGAAAGTAACACTGCCTGATCCTGGGTTACCTCACAATCATTGCTATATTTGAGCCCAGTGATGCTGCCACTGTGCCAATCCATCTCATTGAGGGTCTTCCTCTTTTTCTCTAATCCTCCACTTTACCAAACATGATATCCTTCTCCAGTGACTGGTCCCTCCTGACAGTATGTCTGAAGTATTAAAGATGAAGTCTGGCCATCCTGGCTTCCAAGGAGCACTATGGCTGCACTTCTTAAAACACAGATTGGTTTGTTCTTTTGGCAGTTCATGGTACTGTCAATATTCTCCTCCAGCACCATAAATCAAATACATCAATTATTCTATGGTCTTCCTTATGCACTCTCCAACTTTCACATGCATATGAGGTTATTGAGAATAATATGGTTTGTATCAGGTGTACCTTAGTCCTCAAACTGGCGTCTTTGCTCTACAATACTTTAAAGAGGTCTTGTGTAGCAGATTTGCCCAATGCAATACATCCATTGATTTCTTTACTGCTGCTTCTAGAAGTGCTAATCCAAGCAAAATGAAGTCATTGACAATCTTCAATCTTTTCTTCATTTATATGGATGTTATTTATTGGTCAAGTGGGGAGGATTTTTGTTTTCTTTACAATGAAGTGCAACCCATAACAAAGGCAATGGTCCTTGATCTTCATCAACAAATACTTTAAGTCCTCTTGGCTCTCAGCAAGCCAGGTTGTATCATCTGCATATTGCAGGTTGTTAATGAGCCTTCCTTCAGTACTGATGTCACGTTCTTCTTCATATAATCCAGCTTCTCAGATTATTTGTATATAATATAGATCAAACAAGTATGGCAAAAGAATACAACCCTGTTGCACACCTTTCCTAATTTTAAACCATTCGGTGTTTCATTGTTCTGTTCAAACAATTACCTCTTGGTCTAAATAAGATCCCCATGAGCACAATTAAGTGCTCCCGGATACTCATTCTCTGCAATGTTGTCCATAGCTTGTCATGATACATGCAACCAAAAGCTTTTGTGTAGTCAATAAAGCACAGGTAAACACCTTTTTGGAATTCTTTGCTTTCAGCCAAGATCCATCTGAAGTCAGCAATTATGTCCCTCTTTGCATGTCCCCATCTGAATCCAGCTTGAATCTATGGCTGCTTCTTGTTAATGTATTACTATAGCTGTTTTTGAATTATATTTAGCAAACTTTCACTTGCATGGGATATTAATAATATTGTCTGATGATTCCTACATTCTTTTGAATCACCTCTGTTTGGAATGGGCACAAATATGAATCTCTTTCAGTCAGTTGGCCAAGTAGCTGTCTTCCAAATCTCTTGGCATATATGAGTGAGTGACTCCATAACTCATCAGTTTTTTGAAAGATTTCAATTACTATTCCATCAATTCCTGGTGCCTTGTTTTTACAAATGCCTTCAGTTCACCTTGTACTTCTTCCTTCAGTATCATTGACTTTTGATTATATGCAACTTCTTGAAATGTTATTATATTGACCAGTTCTTTTTGGTACTGTCTTTTTGACTCTGTCTATTGCTCCTATTTTCTTTTGAATCTTTCTGCATTAGTATTTTGCCCATGGTGATGGAGGTGATGGTATGCTGTGGAGTTGGTTCTGACTTGTGTTGTTGTTGTTAAGTGCATTCAAGTCAGTTCCAACATATAGCGAACCTGTGGAGTATTTCCAAGAAGATGCTGGTGAGGTTGAACCACTGATTTTGTGGTTCAAATGACTTTGCAGTCCAGCACATTAACCTATAGAGCTACACCAGGACCTTGTACATGGTTTCTGAGGCTGTAATTTTTATGGGAGCAGAAAGTTTCATCTCTCTCACATGGAACAGATGGTAGTTAAGAAGTTCTGACCTTGAAGTTAATAGCCAAACTTGTAACCATTATGATACCAGAGCAACCTTTTTTTTTTTTTAATTTCTCCATATTGATGTTAGGTGCCATTGAGTCAGTACCAACTCATAGTAACCGTATGTACAACAAAATGAAACACTGCTCAGTCCCAGGCCAGCCTCACTACTGTTGCCACGATTGAGTCCAACGGTGTGCCACTTGGCCAATCCATCTCGTTGGGGGTCTTCCTCTTTTACTCTGGCCCTCCACCTTACCAAACATGATATCCTTCTCCAGTGACTGCTCCCTCCTGACAATATGTCTGAAGTATGAGAGATGAAGTTTACCCATCTTGTTCTTTAAGGAGCACTCTGGCTGCACTTCCTCCAAAACGGATCTATTGGTTCTTTTGGCAGCCCATGGAACTTTCAATATTGACCTCCAACACCATAACTCAAAAGCATCAATTCTTCTACGGCCTTCCTTATTCACTGTCCAGCTTTCACATCCATAAGAGGTTATTGTAAATACCATGGCTTGGGTCAGGTGCACCTTAGTCCTCAAGCTGACATCTTTGCTCTTCAACA
>NW_006408600.1:4505922-4507422 GCF_000296735.1 Chrysochloris asiatica | reverse complement strand
CCCTCCCCATTTGGGTATCCAATGTCCAAGTTGCCCCTCTCTGTCTATTCTGTGTGTGGAGGGGGTGGGGATGTTTCTGGCTGTAAGGATTTGTTGCCTCTTTTGTGTCACTGCATTCATATGCATAGGTTAAGTTCATCAGCTTGGATCAGCTCAGTCTTCTTTCCCCCCGTCTCCCCCCCTTCTTTCTTCTCCTGATTGAACTCTGATCATCCAGTCATCCAGTCCCGGTCATGTGGGTGTCATCTGCAAGTGTGGGTGTTCTTGTGCACATGCTCTCTCTTCCCATCAGCTGGCAGCTCCATTCTCCACTTGAGTCCTCTGTGGCCATGTATCTGACTCTGGGCCCAGGAGTCCTAGGGTCTCCTCGCACTGCTTGCCAACCAGGTCCCCAACTGGGTCCACAGAAGCCCTCTGAATATTGTGAGGCTTAGCTCGCCGCTTCATTGCTGCTTTTATCCCATTTCTCCCCAATGGTGATGCATGTGTTTACCAATCCAAGCGTGCATTTCCACCGGGTCTCAGTTTTTGTGGGGGGTGGGGGGGGGCTATGTTGGTGGGACTTGACCAACTGCCCCAATGTCTCCTAGGGGAACAACCTTTTTGTTCCCATAGTAGCAGTCCATCTGTCTCCATTGTGTTGTGTTTTTCCTGTAGGTCTTCTATTCAAAACGTATCTTTTGTTCTTCAGTAATGAGCAATACATCTTGATTGCATGTTTGATCAAATTCAGATTGTAGTAGTTGGTAGAATTCTTCTATTTCATTCTCATTGGCTTTAGTGGTTGGTGCATAAATTTGAATAATAGTGGTATTCACTGGGCTTCCCTATAGGCGCATGGATATTATCCTATCCCAGACAGCGTTGTACCTCATGACCAATCTGGATATGTTCTTTTTTGATGATGAATGTAACACCATTCCTCTTCAATTTACCATTCCTGGCATAATAAACCATATGGTTGTTAGATTCAAAATGGCCAATACCAGTTCATTTCAGCTTCCTCAAATGACTCAGGAAAAGTAGGAACAAGTGAATTGAGATTATGAGAAAAGGTTTTGGAGAAAAACTGCCCAGAATTTGCAATTGGAATGGAATGGTAAATTCCGGGAATATTTGATTAAAGGACGATAGTGGCAGCCCCCTCAAGCCGCCCCTGGGTATAATCAGTTTAATCCAGACGCTCTTCGTCCCCCTGAGGGTATAGTAAACATTGTAGCATTTGGATATGGAACCTGGAATGAGGAAAAGGAAGGTGGAGGCGAAACCTCACCTTCATTAGAAAAGTTAAAACCTGTTTCTCAACTTCCCTGGAGCTACAGAAGTAAGGAATAAAGGATTATTAGTCAAACAAATAAAGCCAAGTGTCTGAAATCTTGTTCCCAAACAAACGCTTGTATTTTCTGCTTGCAAAATATACAAGAACAGCTTGAGTCTCTTCAGAAATCATAACTTAGCCCTTTTATGACATTTCTAAGTCTCTCACCTTCACCCATTTGT
>NW_006408600.1:4499115-4500333 GCF_000296735.1 Chrysochloris asiatica | reverse complement strand
AAGTATGGTGAAAGAATACAACCCTGTCACATACCTTTTTCAGTTTTAAAACATTCAGTGTTCCCATGATCTGTTCGAACAACTGCTTCTTGGTCCAGGTACAGATTCCTCATGAGCACAATTAAGTGTTCTGGAAAACTCATACTTCGCAATGTCATCCATAGCTTGTCATGATCCACACAATCAAAACTTTTTGTGTAGTCAATAAAGCACAGGTAAACATCTTTCTGGTATTCTCTGCTTTCAGCCAAGATCCATCAGAGATCAGCAGTGCTATCCCTCGCTCCATGGGCTCTTCTGAATCTGGTTTGAACATCTGGAAGTTCTCTGAAAATGTATGATGGTAGCCATTTATGTATTACCTTTAGCAAAACTTTACTTTCATGGGATATCAAAGAGATTTTCCAATGATTTCCACTTTCCATTGGGTCACCTCTCTTTGGAATGGGCACAAATAGGGATCTCTTCCAATCAGTCATCCAGATAGTTGTCTTCCAAATTTCTTGGAAGAGATGAGTGAATGCCTCCTGTGTCGCCTCACTTTCTTGAAAGATTTAAATTTTTATTCCATCAATTCCTGGTGCCTTGTTCTTTGCCAATTCCTTCAATGTCTTTTGGAGTTCATCCTTCAGCATCACTGGGTTTTGATCATATCAGTTGAACATTAACCATTTCCTTTTGGTACAATGACTCTGCGTATTCCTTCCATCTTCTTTTGATGCTTTCTGCATCATTCAGTAATTTGCCAAATGAATCTTGCAACAACAAAAGTCGAGGCTTACATTTTTTCCTTCAGTTCCCCCACCTTGAGAAATGCTAAGTGTTTTCTTCCTTTTTAGTTTTCTGCTTCCAGATCTTTGCACATTTGGTTGTAATATTTGGATTTATCTTCTCGAGCTAATCTTTGAAATTTTCTGTTCAGCTCCTGGACCTCCTCATTTCTCCTATTTGCTTTAGCATCTCTATGCTGGAGACCAAGCTTCAGTTTCTCTTCTGACATCCATTTTAAACTTGTCCTTCTTTCTTATCTTCTTAATGAGTTGCTTTCTTCATATATGATGTTCTTGATGTCATCCCACAACTCTTCTGGTCTTTGGTCTTTAGTGTTTAATGTATCAAATCTGTTCTTCAGATAATCTCTAAATTCAGATGGGGTATATTCAGGATCATATTTTGGCTCTCGCGAACTTGTTTTCATTTTCTTCAGCTTCAGTTTGA
>NW_006408600.1:4465179-4496222 GCF_000296735.1 Chrysochloris asiatica | reverse complement strand
TTTTCATTCTTCTCTTTTGTGTCAAATTCCTCCTTCATGATAATAAAAGACTGGGGTTTAGCTAGTTCTGCATGCAATGTCTGCAGCAGAACTGTCTGCCCGTCAGCTTGCATCAACCTTGTGTGTCTGTGTCTTTGTGTAACCTCTCTTTCGCCTCCCAGACATCCCTTCTTCATGAAACCCACTCCCCTGCCAAGGCTGGACCCTGACAGTTTATGTGTTCCATTTCATTTTTAGCAACATCCAGTTTTCCCAGATTCATACTTCATACATTCCATGTTCCAATTTTCAATGGATGTTTACAGCTATTTCTCTTCATTTTGAGTTGTGCACCACCAGCAAATGAAGGTCCCATGGGCTTTTCTCCCACTGGCTTTACTCCATTCACATTATCAGGGTCAACTCTACTTTGATGAGACAGCTCTTACCAGTGGCATTTTGAGTGTCTTCCAGCCTGAAGGGCTCATTTTCTGGCACTATATCTGACAGTATTTCTCTGCTATTCGTAACATTTTCAGTGACTAAATATTTGGAAGTAGTTCATCACTCTTTCTCCCTAGTCTGTGTTTCTCTGTAAGCTCATCTGAAACCTGTCCACCATGGGTGACCCTACTGATATTTCAAATACCGGTGGCATAAGTTTCAGAATCACAGCAACTCACAAGTCACCACAGTATGACAAACTGACAGAGGAGTGGTGGCCATTTGGATTTAAATGAAGACTTTCACTTTAAATTTTGAGAAGTTACGTGTGCATGTGTGGTAGAACCCTCCAGGGGTGGGGGTCGGGTGTCCATTTGTTCAGGCATCACAGAATGGAGGTATGCAGACAGAAAGAGACCAATGAACAGATACTAACAAAATAAATAAATGTCCACACCTGTATCTCCTCGGTTCTGTCAGGTGTTCATGATTGTTCTGATCCTTGCCCCACTTGGTCTATCCCAAGATGGCGGCTCTGGGAGCAGCTGAGCATCTTTAATTAAAAAGCATTGGATATCTTGATTCTGCTACAAATTCCCCTAACTGTAAGCCTTCCAGGCTTATAAATATTCCTTTATATGTGGTTCAGAGTTCTAGCACCATCCCCTGAGCCTGCTTGGTCCAGTATTCTGTGTTGTTGCTGACGGAGCTTCTTACTGCAAGTCTACCCAATTCACCATCATCCTCCATGAGTCTAGGAGGTCCAAAATTTGTGCTCCCCTCTTGGATCTTCTTGGTGACACCAAACTCCCTCTTTCTCTTCTTGCTTCTATTTATATCTCCTGTAAAATGAAAGGTAATGCAGGTCACACCCAGGGAAGCTCCCCTTACGTGGGATCAGTGCTGTGACCTGAATAAGGCTGCCACCAGAATCCTGCCTCATAAGCATAACCCCTAACCTGATCTTCATTAATACACCCTAACCCTCCTTTATTAACACCTGATCCTGATGCATACTGTCTACTCAGTTCCAGCTCATAGAAACCCTGTATAGGATTTCCAAAACCATAAAACTTTATGGGAACAGAAAATCTTATTTTCCTTCCTTGGAGTAGTGGGTGATTTGAACTTCCGACCTAGCAATTAGTAGCCAAATGCATAACCCACTATGCTACCAGGACTTCTTTTATTAACAACTAGAGAGTAGGATTTAGAACAGATGAATAATAATTGCATCATATAACATCATGAACATGATCACATCATTATAAATTTGTCAAATTACATAATCTCATAACTACCAAATGATATCATTATATAAATGCTAAACCAGTGAGAATCATCGCCTAGCTAATTTGTTGTTGTTGTTGTTGTTGTTAGTAATGACCTCAGACACAACAATATCACTGCCTGGTCCTGCGCCAATCTGACAATTGTAGCAACACTTGACACCAATGTTGCTGCCATAGTGCCAATCTATCTCATTTATCTCTTTTTGGCTGACCCTCCATTTTATCAACCATGACGTTCTTCTCCAGGGACTGGTCCCTCCTGACAATATGTCTCAAGTGAGAAAGTTGAAATCTGGCCATCCTGGCTTCTAATGTGAATTCTGGCAGCTTTTCCTGTAACACAGCCCTGTTTGTTACATTGACAGTCCATGGCAATTTTAACATTCTCCAATATCATAACTCAACGCATCAATTCATCTAAGTTCTTCCTCATTCATTGATCAACATAAAATGCATATGGGGATATTGAGAATCCAGTGGCTTGGGCTGTGTACAGACATCTTTGTTTTGAATACTTTAAAGAGGTCCTAATGCAATATGTCATTTGATTTCTTGACAGCTGAGTGTTTCACAAGTGTTGATGGTTGATCCAAGCAAAATGAAGTCTTTTAAAACTTTAATCTATTTTCCATTTATCTTGATTTTATTTATTAGTTGATTGGTGAGGATTTTTATTTTCTGTACATTGTGGTGCAACCCATTCTTGAAGCCTGTGGTCTTTGATTTTCTTCAGTAAGTATTTTAAGTCCTCTTCACTATCGGCATATCATAGATATTGATATCTGCATATCATAGGTTGTTAATGAGTCTTCTTCCAATTCTTATGCCATATATAATTGAACATCTTGGATGACTTACTCAACATACATATTGACTGATTAAGTATGGTGAAAGCATACAACCCTGACACACAATTTGCCTAATTTAAAACTATTCATTGTCCACTTGTTTGTTCAAATGGCTGCTTCCTGGTCTATGTACAGGTTCCTCACGAGCACAATTAAGTGTTCCAGAATATTCATTCTTTGCAATGTTTGCCATAGCTAGCCATGATTCACACATTCAAATGGCTTTGTGTAATCAATAAAGTACAGGAAACATTTTTCTGTTATTCTCTGCATTTAGCCAGGCTTTATCGGCTGTGAACCGCAAGGTCAGTAGTTCGAAACTACCAGCGGTTCCGCGGGAGAAAGATGAGGCATTCTGCTCCTGTAAAGATTTACAGCCTTGGAAACCCTGTGCAGGGTCACTATGAGTCGGAACCGACTCCATGGCACTTAACAACAACAACAACAACAACATCTAATGTCAGCAATGATATCCCTTATTCCAAATCCTCATCTGAATCTACCTTGAACCTCTAGATATTCTCTGTCAATGTACTATTGCAACGATTTTTAAATTATCTATAGCAAAATTTCATCTGCAAGCAATATTAATGATATTGTACAATGTTTTTACATTCTGTTGGGTCACTTCTCTTTGGAATGGGCACAAATATGGATCTCTGTCAGTCAGTTGGCCAAATAGCTGTCTTCCAAATCTCTTGGCATAGATGAGTGAATGTTTCCAGTGCTTCATCAATTTGTTGAAATATATCATCTTTTCTTCCACTAATTCCCAGTGCCTTGCACTTTTCCAATACCTTTAGTGTACCATGGACTTCTTCCTTCAGTATCATTGCTCTTGATCATATGCTATTCTTCAAATAGTTGAAAAAATCAACCTTTTTTTTTTGGTATATTGACTATCTTACATCTTCATTTGATGCTTTCTGCATCATTCAATATTTTACCCATAGAATCTTTCAATATTGCAAGTCAGGGGCTAAATTTATCCTTTAGTTCTCAGCTTGAGAAATGCTGGTGTGTCCTTCACTTTTGGTTTTCTACCTCCAGGTCATTGAACATTTCATTTTATAATTTGATTTTTTGTTCTAGAACAGACCTTTGAAACTTTCTGTTCAGTTCTTTTACCTCCTCATTTCTTCCATTTGCTGTAGCATCTCTACACTGGAGAGCAAATTTCATAGTCTCTTCTGGCATCCGTTTTGGTCTTTTCCTTATTTCTTGTCTTCTTAATAACCTTTTGCTATCTTCCTGTATGATGTTCTTGATGTCATCCCATAACTTTTCTGGTCTTTGCTCTTTCGTGTCTAATGCATCAATTCTGTTCTTCAGATGATCTCTAAATTCAGGTGGAATATGTTCAAAATGATATTTTGTTCCTCATGAAATTGTTTTAATTTTCTTTTAGTTTCAGCCTGAACTTGCATATGAGCAATTGGTGATCTGTACCATAGTCTGCCTCTGACCTTGTTTTTACTGGTGACATGAATCTTTTCCACAGATGTGGTGGTTGTAGTGATGTGCCATGAATTTGGTTCCAATTAATAACAACCCTATATAGGGTTTTTGAAACTGTAAATCTTTATGGGTGCAAAAAGCCTCATCTTTCTCTCATGGATCAGTTAGTAGTTTTGAACTGTTCACCTTGATGTTAGCAGTCCGACCCATAACTACCACACTACCAGAGCTCCCTTCCACATATGTAGTCAATTTGATATCTTTGTATTTCATCTGGTTGAGGTCCATGTGTATAGTTGTCTTTTATGTTGTGTTTTTTTTTAATGGTATTTGCAATGAAGATGCTTGCATGACTCTATCATGTAATCTCCAGCAGCATTTCTTTCACCAAATCCATATTTTCCACTTACTGATCTTTATTGTTTGCTTCCAACTTTTGCATTCCAATTGCCAGTAAGTACCACATTTTATTATAATGTTTACTTTGTGTTCTATAGCAGTATTTTGAAATTTTCTGTTCAGCCTTTTATCTCCTCATTTCTTTTATTTGTTTTAGCATCTCTACATTGGAGAGCAAGCTTCAGAGTCTCTTCTGACATCTGTTTTGGTCTTTTCCTTCTTTCTTATCTTCTTCACGGCCTTTTCTTTTTTCCTGTATGATGTTCTTGATGTCATCCCATGATTCTTCTGGTCTTCAGTTATTAGTATTTAATGCATCAAATCTGTTCTTGAGGTGACCGCTAATCTCAGGTGGGATATGCTCAAGGTCATGTTTTGGTTGTCATGGACTTGTCTTAAGTTTCTACTGCTTCTGTTTGAATTTGCATATGAGCAATTTATGGTCTGTTCCACAGTTCTTTACAGGCCTTGTTTTGCCTGATAATATGAAGCTTTTCCTCTGTCTTTCCACAGATGTAGTCAATCTGATTTCTGTGTATTCCATGTGGCAAACTTAATGTTTATAGTAGTCTTTTATGTTACTTAAATAATGTATTTCTTTGGAATGAAAAAAATCATTGCTTTTGGAATATTCTATAGTGTTAATTCCAGTATCTTTTTCATCACCTACGTCATATTTTACTGAAGCTTCTTCTTTGCTTTCAATTTTTGCATTCCAGTTGCCAGTAATTATAAACACCTCTTCATTGCATGTTTGATCAATTTCAGACTAAGGAAGTTGGTAGACTTCTTCAAGTGTATAATTACTGGATTTAGTGGTTAGTTATAAATTTGAATAATATTTGCAGTTACTGGTCTTCTTTGAAGGCATATGGATATTATCCTTCCACAAACATCATTATACTTCCAAATAGATCATGAAATATTCTTTTTGATGGTGAATGCCTAGGATATTAATGTTCATATGTTAGATTTCATTTTCAAAACTTCCAATTTTCCTATATTCATACTTCATACATTCCATGTTCAGATTATTAACGGAGGTTAATTGTGTTTTTCTCCTAGTTTTGAGTTGTGCTCCATCAGCAAATGAAGGCCCTTAGAGTTTTGGTCTGTTCACATCATCACAGTCATCTCTACCTTGAGGAGCCAGCTCTTCCCCAGTCACATTTTGAGTATTTTCTGCCCTGAGAGGCTCATCCTACAAAACTATATCTGACAGTATTCTGGTGTTCTTCTGGTGCTAGTTAACGGTGGTCCACTACTATTCATACTGTTTTCAGGTGACCAAATATTTGGAAGTAATATTTTTCTCCATCCTCCTATTTTTTCTTAGTCTGGAAGTTCAGATGAAACCTGTCCAACTTGGGTGACCAGTCATAGCTTCCAGAGTCACAGAAATACACAAGTTATCACAGTATGAAAAACTGACAAATGAATGGTGGGCTAACTAAATTGACACACGTTATTGGGGAAAACAATTCCATCCTTGATAACTAATAACCATTCTTGTTGGCCTTAGTTTCATATTTGGTGAATGTAGCAAGAGTCAGAATCAAAATCCATTCTCATTTCTTGAAAGAAATAGTATACTTTCAAGAACCTACTGAGATGTAGTTGTTGTTGTTAAGTGTCATCAAGCTGGTTCAGACTCATGGTGACCCTGTACAGTGTTTCCAAGGAATATTTGGTTAGTTTGAACCACCAATCTTGCAGTTCAAACCGACATTATAGTCTAACACATTATCCTGTGGTGCCACACCATGCTCCAATTCATGTTTATTAAATAATATTCTTCTCAAGAGATCTGCTAAGATAGGAGTTGCAATTTCATGGAATGACATTGTAAAAGACAATTCCAATATGAAGTGGCAGGTACTTCATGGTTAAAAAAAAAAAAAAAAAACCTTGCATGTGCGTACCTTTGTGACTCTCTATAAACTTTATTTCCAGCTGGCATATTCTCACACACTGGAGCTGACAGCTACAAACATCCATTAGTAATCTTAACATGGACTATATTAAGTATTAAACTAGGAAAATTGGAAGATGACAAAAATTAAATGGAATGCTTAAAAATTACTATCCTAAGCATTAATAAGCTGAAATGGACTGATATTGATCATTTTGAATCAGACAATCATGAATTACTATGCCAGAGACTAAAAATGGAAAAGAAATAATGTCAAATTTTTCATTAAAAAAAGTAACTCAAAGTCTATCTTGAAGTACAAAGCTGCCTGTGATAAGATAATATCCACATATCTACAATGAAGACCAGTTAATACCACTATTATTCAAATTTATGCACCAACCATTGAAGCCAGTGATGAAATGGAAGAATTCTACAAACTTCTTTAGTCAGAAATTGATCAAATATGCAGCCAATTTGCATTGTAATTACTAGTGATGAAATACAAAAGTTGGAAATAAAGAAGGAGGATTCATGGTTGGAAACAGAAATGATGCTGAAGAAAAGTAAAACAAGTCTACCAGAGCCTGAATGTGACCTGAAATTATTTAGATAGTATACAAGAATGCAGCTGAATTAGAGGGGCTAAAACAATAGCCTATCAGCTTCATTGAGACCTTTCTATGTGAACTTTGATATTGAGTTCTAGGGAATAAATGTGCTGCGGTGTTATTATTCCTAGGAGTTTTACTGTGCTCCTCAGCAACTCAATCCCCTATATCCTGCTTTCCTGATTTAGCAACAACAACAACAAATGATTCAAGGTCGGAAATTTCAAACCATACTGATTTCTAACCCCAGTCAGTCACCAAAGCAAAAACCAAATGCATTGCTATAGAGTCAGTTTTGATCCAAATCAGCCTGTTGTTGTGGTTAGTGCCATCAAGTTGATCCTGACTCCTAGCAACCCTATATAGGATTTCCGAGGAGTGGCTGGTGGCTTTGAGCAGTTGACCTTGTGGTTAGCAGTCCAGGGCTTATCATACAGTGTCACACCAAGAATCCTAGTCACTCAAAATCCACTATGGTTGGTCAAGCTCTTGATGGTTGTTGTTGTTGTTGTTGTTATGTGCTGTAGAGTCGGTTCCAACTCATAGAGACCCTTTCAGGGTTTCTGAGGATGTAAATCTTTACAGGAGCAGCAAGCCTCCTGCAGAACAGCTGATAGCAGCCTGATTGGTAACCACTACGCCTACACTCCTTTGATGGTGGTTGTTGTTGTTGTTGTTGCTGTTAGGTGCCATTGAGTTGATTCCAACCCATAGTGACCATGTATAGGGTTTCCAAGGTGAGCTTGAACCACTGACCTTGCAGTTCTAAAGGCTTGCAGTCTGGCGCATTAACCCACAGTACCACACCAGGACTCCTCTTACTCATAGCAACCCTGTATAGTGTTTCTATAATTTTTTACAGGAGCAGAAAACTTCATCTTTCTACCTTTGAGCAGTTGTAGACCTTGTTAGTAACAGTCCAGCTTAAGACCCATTATACTACCAGAGCTCCTAGTGAGAGTTTATTATTTGGAAAATTATTAGACTAATGCTAGGCTAAGATAACTAAAGGAAGAACAATGCTCCCATATTCTAAACTTTCACTTATCACTGAATGGCAAAGATGGTTTTACTGTCAGATAAACACTGGACTTAAACTAGTACAAACTTACCAGTCATTCCTCAGAAACTCTATACAGGGTCACTATGAGTCATAATCAACTCAATGGCACTTAACAACAATAGGGGGAAGGGACTCCACTTTTTCATTACTTCCTCTCTATGCCTCTTTAAGAATATTCCATCCAACATATTTCTTTTTAAAGACATTTCCTCATTCTACATTACCACTCCTCTGTTCCAAGTTTTCTACTGTTCCATCCTGCTTATCCTGTCAGCCCACCTCCTTTCTAGTCCTGTTTCTCTCTGCCAAGGCAATCTTTGGATCCAGGTTTTCTTCAATTCTATCTTAAATTGCAAGGGCTCATCTGAATGACATTGGTGTTCAATGATTCCCTTGGTGTTCTTTTCTTAAACAACTTTTTCTGCATTTGCATCTGAATAAAATAGCTCAGTGTCATTCTTCAGCATTACTGCCACCAATAGCCCTTGGCATAATCTCTGCTGAATTGTTGTTGCTGTTAATTGCTGTCTAATCAATTCCTACCCAAAGCAACCCTATATAGGGTTTCCAAGGAACAGCTGGCGAGTTTGAACCACTGACCTTGCAGTTCAAACAACTTTGCAGTCTGAAGCATTAACCCACAGCACCACACCAGGACTCCAGTCTCTGCTGAGTAGTTCAATTAATTTACCAGAAATCTCAGATTATGTCACATCTCATAATTTATTCCAAAATTACAAAACACAGACTTGCCCTCTCCTAAGAGAAAGATAATTGGTTCAGATGCTAATTTATTTATTTATGGTCATTCATTCATTCATTATTTAACAAACATTTGCTTAGTTCTTGCTATTCTACAAAGTATGGTATGCTTTGGAAGAAAAATGAACTGTAAAAAAGGGAATGCATAGTTTCCTAAATGAGATGGAAAAATGAATTTACCAATTTCATGTGGAAAGGAAAGCGATTCTGGGTAAACAAAGCACTGCTAAAGAAAAGGAACAAAAGAGAAGACCTCTCACTTCCGGATCTCAAAATACAGCCACTGTAGTAAAAACAGCCTGGTACAGATACAGCAATACAAATATAGAACAATGCAACAGAACTGACAGCCCAGAAGTAAATCCATCTGTCTACGAACAACTTATCTTTGACAAACATCTAAAACACACTGAAAGGAGTAGAGATAGTCTCTTTAAAATTGGTGCTGACAGGAAGATATGGGCTGAGTTCAACCATTTTTCATAGACTCTCATTGACCTGGAGATAAGGGAGAGAAGAGGAAGGGCTGGTTGGTCAGAAGTGTGGTGAGACCTCGGGACTCCAGAGACTATGAACAAGGACATAGCCACAGAGGGCTAGAGCTGAGAGTGAAGTATCCAGCTGATATAAAATGAGGGGAGACACACAAGAACACCCAAACTTTCAGATAGTACCCATCTGACCTTGCTTAGATGGCTTGATGATCAGAACTTGACTAGAGGAAGATAAAAAAAATAACAACTTTTGATAAAAGAAACAAGTGTAAATTGCTACAATATGATGAACATGACCTATGGATGTAGTAGCTGAAAATAATAAATGAGAGTAAAGGAGTCCTCACATCAAGTATCAATCCTATCCCCTCTGTATACAGAATTGAAAGGAACAGGCAACTTAGACATTGGCTACCTAAAATGAGGGGACGATAAAGGCATGACATGGCTGGCTTAAAAATTTTCAAGAATGAGTTTAGTTTAATAATGTGTGGGGAAAGGTAGACTCCCCACTGAATAATTTTCATCTTATCTAGATGGATCTGGTGAAAAGAGATGAGGATAAGATTCTTATGTTTCAATAGTGGGTAATTGTTACCATGACTAATTGCAACTGACACAACTGTTATGGTAGAAGTTTTGTAACAAAAAGGGGAGAGTAGTTAATCTTATAGCCCAGGAACAGAGGACCCCAGGCCCATCAAGGGAGAAGAGCATGAGCAGAATGTGAGACTCTATCAGAGATGGAGGCAGAGATGAAGACATAGAGAGAGAGAGAGCAGCTAAGGATTCTAGACTCATGGAAAGAGAAAGACTGAGTGCTGGCAGCCAGGAGGCAAGCTTACAGAATGTGCCCTTTAGTAGTTTAAATGATTATTTACTCCTGAGTGTTTTTGTGTACATCCTCTCCCCCTCAAACAAAAAGACAGAGGGAATGGAAGCAAATACTGTTGAATGATGATGCACTGAAGAGATTGTAATCATTGAAATGAAAAGATGAGTGTAAAACCCATGTAAAAGATCACTAAATTCACAACAAAACTTAAAAAAAAAATGGTGCTGACAAAAATGGGTATCTATTTTCAAAACAATGAATCAGTAACAATATTTCATACAATTTACAAAAACAAACTCAAGATGGATCAAAGGTCTAAATGTGAAAATTAGGACTATAAAGATCATCAATAAAAAATAGGGACAAACTTATGGGTGCTGATATGTGTCGTAAATACACTATGATATATAACTGAAAACACACAAACAGAAGACAAAATAGATGACTAGTTGTTGTTGTTAAGTGTCATCCATTCAATTCTGACTCATAGCAATCTTGTTAGGGGTTCTAAGAAGTGGCTGGTGGATTTAAACAGCTGACAGTGTAGTTAGCAGTCTAGTACTTATCCTACAGTACTATAGAGTACCTCCTAAAAATTAGACACTAAAGTGCATCAAAAGATTTTACCAAAAGAGTAAAAAGAGAACCCATAGACTTGGAAAAATTTTTGACAAAACTTACCAGATAAGGGACTAATCTCTAAAATTTAGAGAAATTTCCAACACCTCAACAAGACAAAGACAAATAACCCAGTTGAAAAACGGGCAGTGTACTTGAACAGACATTGCATCAAAGAAGATATTTAGGCAGCAAATAAACATATGAACATATTTTTGTTGTCATTAGCTACTATTGTTAGGAGACTTGGAATTAATTCCAACTCAAAATAACCCTATGCACAACAGAATGAAGCACTGCCTGGTCCTACACCATCCTAAAAATGTAGTTATGTTTGAGACCATTATTGCTGTCACTGAGTCAGTACACCTTGTTGGGTCTTCCTCTTTTTCCCTAACCCTCTGCTTTACAATTCCTGATGTCCTTCTCCAGAACTGACCTTCCTGACAACATGTCCAAAGTATAGGAGGTGAAATCTTGCCATCCTGACTTGTAATAAACATTCTGGCTGTACTTCATCCAAGACAGAGATGTTTGTTCTTCTGGCAGTCCATAGTATTTTTAATATTCTTCTCCAAGACAGTGGGAGTCCTGGTGTGGTGCTGTGGGTTAATGTGCTGACTCACAAGGTCGGTTTGAACTGCAAGACTGGAGGTTCAAGCTCACCAGCTGCTCCTCAGAAGCCCTATACAGGGTTACTATTGACCAGAACTTATTCGACAGCATTTAACAACAACAACAACAACAAGACCATAATTCAAATGCTCAATTCTTCTATAGTCTTCCTGTTTGTCCCACTTTCACATGCATATATATGATGATATTGAACTTCTCCACCGTCTATTCACACAGATGTAGTCAATTCGATTTTTGTGTATTCTGTCTGGTGAGGTTCACAATTATAGTCAGTCACCTTTTAGTTTCTTTTAAAAATCTATTTGCAGTGAATAAGCCATTGGTATTGCAAAATTAGGCCATGCCATGTCCAAAATCATTTTTTTTTTGTCACCAAGGTCATATTTTCCAACTATTCTTCCTTTATCTTTGCTTCCAACCAATCACCAGTAATTATCAATATATCTTGGTTGCAAGCTTGGTTAATTTCACAGTGAAGAATTTGAATTTAGTCGTTAGTTTGTAATTTTGCATCATAGTGGCATTAACTGGTCTTCCTTGTTGGTGTATGGGTATTATTCTATCATATCACAGACAACATTATACTTTATGATAGATCATGAAATGTTCTTTTTGACAATGAATGCAATACATTTCTCTTGAACTTGTTGTTCCTGGCACAATAAACATGCTACTTTCCCATTCAAAATGACAAATATCAGTCAATCTCAGCTCACTAATAGTTAGGATATCTATCTTGATACGTTACATTTAATTTTTGACAGCAATGTGGCACCATAGGATAAGCACTCAACCTCAAAGTAAGTTTAAACTGTAAGGTTGTTGTTGTTGTTAGGTGTCATAGAGTTGGTACTGAGCCACAGCAACCTTATGTACAGCAGAATGAAACACTGTTCAATCCTGGGCCAACCTAACTACTATTGCCACACTTGAGTCCATCAATGCTGCCACTTGGCCAATCCATCTCATTGGGGGTCTTCCTCTTTTTTTCTGACCCTCCACCTTACCAAACATGATATCCTTCTCCAGTGACTGGTCCCTCCTGACAATATGTCCGAAATATGAGAGATGAAGTTTCGCCATCTTGGCCTGCAAGGAGCATTCTGGCTGCACTTCTTCCAAAATGGATCTATTGGTTCTTTTGGCAGCTCTTGGCACTTTCAATATTCTCCTCCAACACCATAACTCAAAAACATCAATTCTTCTATCGTCTTCCTTATTCACTGCCCAGCTTTCACATGAATATGAGGTAATTGAAAATACCATGGCTTGGGTCAGGTGCACCTTAGTCCTCAAGCTGACATCTTCACTCTTCAACACTTTAAAAAGGTCTTGTGCAACATATTTACCTAATGCAATACATCATTTGATTTCTTGACTGCTGCTTCCATGAATGTTGATACTTGATCCAAGAAGAATGAAATCCTTGACAACTTCAATCTTTTCTCCATTGATAAGAATGCTGTTTATTGGTCAAATGGTGAGGATTTTTTGTTTTCTTTACATTGAGATGTAATCCATATCGAGGGCTATGCTCTTTGATCTTCACCAGTAAATGTTTTAAATCCTCTTCACTTTCAGCAAGCAAGGTTGTATCATCTGCATATCGCAGGTTGTTAATGGGTGTTCCTCCAATCTTGATACCACGTTTTTCTTCATAGAACCCAGCTTCTCAGATTATTTGCTCAGCATACAGGTTGAATAAGTATGATGAAATAATACAACCTTGTCACACACCTTTCTTGATTTTAAAACATTCAGTGTCCCCATGTTCTGTTAGAACAACTGCTTCTTGGTCTAGGTACAGATTCCTCACGAGTACAATTAAGTGTTCCGGAATACTCATACTTTGCAATGTTGTCTATAGCTTGTCATGATCCACAAAATTGAAAGACTTTTCATAGTCAATCAAGCACAGGTAAACATCTTTCTGATATTCTCTGCTTTCAGCCAAGATCCATCGGACATCAGCAATGATATCCCTCATTCCACGGCCTCTTCTAAATCCAGATTGAACCTCTGGAAGTTCTCTGTCAATGTATGATTGTAGCAGTTTCTGTATTGCATTTAGCAAAATTTTACTCACATGGGATATTAAAGAGATTGTCCTATGATTTCCACATTCCATTGGGTCACCTCTCTTTGGAATGGGCACAAATATGGATCTCTTCCAATCAGTCAGCCAGATACTTGTCCTCTAAATTTCTTGGCAAAGATGAGTGAGTGCCTCCTATGCTGCCTCACTTTCTTGAAATATTTCAATTTTTGATCCATTAATTCCTGGTGCCTTGTTCTTTGCCAATTCCTTCAATGCACCTTGGATTTTCTCCTTCAGTATCATTGGCTTTTGATCATATGCTACCTCTTGAAGCTGCAAGGCAGGTGGTTCAAACTCACAGCTGTTCCTCAGAAATCCTATGGCAGATCACAATAAGTCAACTTGCCAGCACTTAACAACAACATTAACAATAATTATCCTAGATTTATACTTCATATATTCCATGTTCTGATTAATAATGGATGTTTGTAGCTGTTGCTGCAAAATTCCTTTTGAGTTTTGCCCCATAAGGAAATGATAGTACTGAAAAGTGTACTCCATTCATGTCACTATGGTCAACTTTACTTTGAGGAGGTAGTTCTTCCCCAGTTGTATTTTGAGTGCCTTCCAACCAGACAGGTTCATATGCTCGAACTGTATGTTACAATGTTCAGCTTTGTTTCATAATGTTTTCATGTTCTGGCACTGTTTCTTACAGTGTTCTACTGCTATTCAAAGCTTTCAGTAGCTAAATCTTCAAAACTAGTCTGCCTGTCCTTCTTGCTAATCTATCTTAGTCTGGAAGCTCTGTTGAAGATGTGTGACCCTCCTGGTTTTTAAATACTGGTGATATAGTTTTCAAAACCACAGAAACACATAGGCCACCAGAGTATGACAATATGACAAACAAGTGTTAGTTGTTGTTAATTTGACTCTCACTCAATGACTAACTGCCTATCTCTGGTATTTTCTAAGAATCAGAAGTGTTTTCTGTCAATCAGACTATTTATTATTTAAGTAGTATGTGATACATTTTAATTCTGGTAAGTTTCATAAATGATCACACATGTTATAAACTATATTCATAGATTATTTAAACAGTCAACAATGGCTCTTCAGAACAGGAGCTTTTGTTCTACCTTTTAAAAGAAATAGATTTATATGCAAATGCCACTTTTTCCCCTCTGCTTCCATTTTTGTGACTGTAGTGTGCAGGGCCATTGTTTAAGTGATTATGTTTTTAATGGGAAAACAGCCAAACAAAATTATCATCTATTTCATATCCTTTCTGAGATATCTAGAAATACAAGTTACATTCCAATGAGAAGATCTATAAATATGAATGAGTAATGTGGAGCCCTAGTGGCAGTTTGGGTTAGGTTTTGTACTGCTAACCCTAAGGTCAGCAATTTGAACCCACCAGCTGCTTCACATGAGGAGGATCAGGCTATCTGCTCCAGTGAAGATTTATATGTAGCTTCAGAAATACTATATAGAGTTATTATGAATCAAAATTAACTCAATGGCAGTGGATTTTGGTTAATGTGCCTTAAGCATGAGTTTTATTTTATTATGTTTTCAAAGCTGACAATATAAATGGAAATGTACCTGCTGATTTTTTTTAAGGTGTGTTTTTATTCTATGATATTGACCTGTGAATTGAATCATGCTAAATGGAAAAGCCCAGTAATTAAAATAGACAAAGCAAAAGGGTAAGATGACCCCACATTTTTATTCTCTTCTTGACAAGTTATACTTTAATTAAGTTCTTTCTTGACTTATGAACTCAGAGAAGATTTTCTGCTGAAAATAATAGCCAGCTCATCACTCAGAGTCTTAGAGGTCTCATAGCTCAGCTCTGACAACTCTGATGTCAACTGGAGAGTGCCTTGCCTTTGTTCTTTTTGGATGTGAGAGAGGCAAGTTTCTGACAGAGACAAGTTTCAATGTTCTATTTATTTGTCATTTGGCCTTTCAATGGGTGTAATTTATAAATAGCAAATCATTAATATGCTGAGTAGTTTAAGGAGCTTTTAAAACCACTTGAAAATAGTATAAGGAGGCTGTTCTTGTTTTCTTGCTGTGACAAAGGAATAAGGGGGATATATTAGTCACTGACATGTTGCAAGAGGCATTGTGCACTTTTTAATATTCTCTTGAAATGGATGGGTAGTTCTGTTACAAAGAGGAGTGGAAATTGTTGTTCCTGGGTCACATAATGAAACACAAGTCTCTAATTTCTAACAAACAAACCCTGAATATTTTTCACAAATTTTAATGCTTTCAGACTGGGTGAGGAAACTAAGATTTAATGAGCTATACAACTTACAAGTGATTTCACGTATAGCCCTAGCATTGTAGTAGTATATTCAGGTATATATTGCTGCTGGAAAAAGTCAATTATGTTTTTGATTCAATGCTAGATGATGAAACCATGACTGTGTTAATTATTAGGAAGAAGTTGTTCTTTGAAAATTGTAAGTGTAACTCAAGGACATTATTAGAAGTGACTTTCTCTCTCTAGGGAATAATTGCTACTTCTTGGGGACTCAAATTATTTTGTATAGTGTGATTGTTGATCTATGTGGCAACTAAAATTTCTGCAAGTTTCCTGGATATGTTTATGGAATGGAACTCTGAACTCAAGATGTTATACCAAATTTTGCTTTTTATATATCAGTTCTCTTGTATATGTTCTTTCTATTGCTACTACTTAGTATAATTTGCCAATGTTTCACTTAGCCAGTCTTCTAATACATAATCTAACCCCTGTTTCTATCCATTCTCTTGGCTATAGTCAAAGTGGGTTTTTAGAATGCAGATCTTATCACTTTGCTGATCTTACATTCTCCCATCCTTTTACCCCTTGATTAAAAGCTTCAATGACTTTTTATTGCTCTTGGATCAATGATGGAAACCTGACAAGTTATACTTGACAAGATACTTGGTCAGGTGCTGCTCTTCAGTTTTAAGAATTACAAACACTCCTTTTGCCTATGTTTGTCATCCAGTCACTCTGAGATTCTTTTTGTTCTTCTCTTGGAAAATTTACAAACTTCATTCTCTCTGCCTGGAATACTGGAATACTTTTCCTTTTACCCTTTTTCAACGTAACTCCTACTGATCAATGCAAGTCTTCCCTAACTCTCATTTGAGGCTAAGTTACTTCATTAAGTGCTCCCCTTCCCCCGCACCCAAAAAAAAGCACATACCTCAGTAGGTCATTATTTATTAATTCCTACAATTATTTGATTCCTATCTAATTGGAATATTGGATCATTAGTTTAACGAAGAAGTCACTATGTTCTTAAAACAACAACAACAAAAACCCATAAAAACCCTTTTTATTAAAAGTTAGATGAAGATTTACAGAGTAGATTAAGAGTTATACATTCAGTAATGTGTACACATTTCATTTCATCTCCTCTACAATCCCCTCAATGCAACATTACTTATTGTACTTCCTCCCTGTGTTTCCTGTTTCCATTCCTCCTTCTTTCTCAACCTTTCTGGACTTTGTCCTTAGGTAAAAGCTACCCTTTTGATCACAAATGGTTGATTATTCTAAGGTATATATACCTCACTAGTGTTATTATTCCTTTTATACACTGGTCTACTGCTTGGCTGAAAATTGAGCCAGAGGGATGAATTCATTTCCAGATCTAAATGGTAATTAAGGGCCTTAGTCTCAGGGTTCCACTAGTCTCTATGTAACTAATATGCCGGGTCTTTTTATGATTCTGAATTTTGTCCCACATTTTTCTTCCACTTGATGCAGGATCTTCTCATGTAATAGTGACAGTTGGTTACCATCAGGTTCTTCTAGTCTCAAGGTCATGAAGACTGATATTCTCATGATCCATTAATTCATTAGACTAATTTTTTCCATGTGTCTTCAATTTTTATCATATTTCTTTCCTCCAGACAGGGAGAAACCATTAGAAGCAACTTAGGGAGAAACTATTAGTTGCAACTTAGAAGACCATTTGTGAGCTTTTAAGATCCCAATTACTACTCAACAAAGTAGGATATGAACATTGCCTTTAAGGATTATGTTATGCCAATAGACCAGGGTTTCCAAAAAGACACTCTGTTAATTGCTCTTGAGTTGGTTCTGACTCATAGGGACACTTAATAAGATTTCCAAAGAGTAACTGGTGCATCTGAACTGCCACCCTTCAAACAGGTAGATTTGAAGCATTACAGTGTTTACATTACAGAGCCATAACAGGACTCCATGATGACAATAATAATAGTTTTTGGCTATTTCGTTGTCAGTGTCAACTGCTGCTTGTTAATGCACATGTTGGAACTGCTATATTCTATTGTATGAAAATACCACATGAATAAGTAAAAAAACAAAAAAAAACCTATTTCTGTAAAATGCGACTGTGGAAGAGCTGCCTCCTCAAACTAGAGCAGACCATGATTATGCAAATGGAGTAAAGCCTGTGGGAGAAAAGCCCATGTGACCTTCATTTGCTGATGGGGCACAACTCAAAATGAAGAGAAACAGCTGTAAATATCCATTGAAAATTGGAACATGGAACGTACGAAGTACATCTGGCAAAATAGGAAGTTGTCAAAAATGAAATGGAACACATAAACATCTATATCTTAGGCATTACTGAGCTGAAATGAACTGGTATTGATCATTTTGAATCTGACAAACACATGGTTCACTTCACTGGAAAGGGCAAATTGAAGAGGAATAGTGTTGTATTCATCATCAAAAATAACATATACAGATCAGTTATGAGGTACAATGCAGTCTGGGATAGGATGATATCCATGAACCTAAAGGGAAGCCCAGTTAATACCACTATTTTCAAATTTATGCACCCACTACTAAAGTCAGTAAGGATGAAATAGAAAAATTCTACCAATTACTTCAATCTGAATTTGATCATCATGCAATCAAGATATATTCATCATTACAGGTGATTAGAATGCAAAGGTGGGGAGCAAAGAGGAAGGATCAATAGTTGGAAAATATAGCCTTGGTGATAGAAATGATGCTGGAGAACTCATGATAAAGTTCTGCAAAACCAATAATTTGTTCATTTCAAAGACCTTCTTTAGAAAGCATAAGAGATGTCTATACACATGGACCTCAGCAGATGGAACACATAGAAATCAAATTGACTACATCTGTGGAAAGAGACTATGGAAAAGCTCCAAATCATCAGTGAAAACAAGGCAAGAGGAAGACTGTGGAATTGATCATCCATTACTCATATGCAAATTCAAACTGAAGCTAAAGAAAATGAAAACAAGTCCACAATAGCCAAAATATGATTTGCATATATCCCACCTGAATTTAGAGATCATCTGAAGAACAATTTTGATACATTACAGACTAAAGACCTAAGACCAGAAAAGTTGTGAGATGACATCAAGAACGTCATACATGAAGAAAACAAAAAGTCAGTGAGAAGACAAGAAAGAAGGAAAAGGTCAAAATGGATGTCAGAAGAGACACTGAAACTTACTCTCTAGTGTAGAGATGCTAAAGCAAATGGAAGAAATGAGGAGGTAAAAGAGCTGAACAGAAAATTTCAAAGATCAGCTCAAGAACATAAAGCCAAATATTAAAACAAAATGTGCAAAGATTTGGAATCAGAAAACCAAAAAAGGGAGAACATGCTCAGCATTTCTCAAGCTGGGGGAACTGAAGAAAAAAAATCAAGCCTCAACTTTCATTATTGAAAGATTCTCTGGGCAAATTTTTGAATGATGCAGAGAGCATCAAGAGAAGATGGAAGGAATACACAGAGTCACTATACTTAAAGGAAATGGTTAATGTTCAAACATTTCAAGAGGTAGCATATGATCAAGAGCCAATGATACTGAAGGATGAAGTCCAAGGTGTATTGAAGGAATTGGCAAAGAACAGGGCACCAGGAATTGATGGAATAAAAATTGAAATCTTTCAAGAAAGTCAGGTGGCACAGAAGGTACCCACTCATCTCTGCCAAGAAATTTGGAAGACAACTATCTGGCTGACTGATTGGAAGAGATCCATATTTGTGCCCATTCCAAAAAGAGGTGTGACCCAGAAGAATGCAGAAATCATTGGACAATCTCTTTGATATCCCATGTGAGTAAAGTTTTGTTAAAGGTAATACAGACACGGCTGCAAGCATTCATTGACAGAATACTTCCAGAGGTTCAAGCCGGATTCAGAAGAGGCCTTGGAATGAGGGATATCATTGCTGATGTCCGATGGATCTTGGCTGAAAGCAGAGAATATTAGAAAGATGTTTACCTGTACTTTTTTGACTGTGCAAAGACTTTCGATTGTGTGTATCATGACAAGCTACGGTCAACATTGCGAAGTATGAGTATCCCTGAACATTTAATTGTGCTCATGAGGAATCTGTACCTGGACCAAGAGGCAGTTGTTTGAACAGAACATGGGAACACTGAATGTTTTAAAATTAAGAAAGGTGTGTGACAGGATTGTACTCTTTCAACATACTTATTCAACCTGTATGCAGAGCAAATAATCTGAGAAGCTGGGTTCTATAAAAAAATATTGCATCAGGATTGGAGGAAGATTCACTAACAACCTGCGATATGCAGATTATACAACCTTGCTTGCTAAAAGTGAAGAAGACTTAAAACACTTACTGATGAAGATCAAAGAGCACAGCCTTAGATATGGATTACATTTGAATGTAAAGAAAACAAAAATCCTTACCATAGGACCAATAAACAGTATTCTTATCTATGGAGAAAAGACTGAAGTTGCCAAGGACTTCATTCTTCTTGGATCAACTATCAACACTCATGAAAGCAGCAGTCAAGAAATCAAATAGCATAATGCTTTAGGCAAATCTGCTGCACAAGGCCTTTCAAAGTGTTGAAGAGCACAGATGTCAGCTTGAGGACTAAGGTGCACCTGACTCAAGCCATGGTATTTTCAATCACTTCATATTCATGCGAAAGGTGGACAGTGAATAAGAAAGACTATAGAAGAATTGATATTTTTGAGTTATGTTGTTGGAGGAGAATATTGAAAGTGCTATGGGCTGCCAAAAGAACCAACATATCTGTGTTGGATGAAGTGCAACCAGAATGCTCCTTGGAGGCCAAGATGGCCAAACTTCCTCTCTCATACTTTGGACTTATTGTCAGGAGAGACCAGTCACTGGAGAAGGATATCATGTTTTGTAAGCTGGAGGGTCAGAGAAAAAGAGGAAGACCTCCAACGAGATGGATTGGCCAAGTGGCAGCATCGATGGACTAAAGCGTCGCAACAGTAGTGAGGTTGGCCCAGGATCGGACAGTTTTTCATTCTGCTGTGCATAACAACAACGATAAACTGATGGAAACATCTATTAAACATATTCATCTATCAAAACATATTTTCAACATATCTTCCATCTAAATCTATACCCTTCTGACAGTGGTATCTCTGTTTCTTAATCTTTCCCTGATGAATTTTCTCCTCTTTTATTTACATAAAAAAATGGCAGTTTTGACATCCTCCAGCAACTCAAATTGTTTTCCTTGTAAATGTTCAAGTTTGGGGAACAAAAGGAAATCTGAAAGGACCAGTACTGGACAGTAGAGTGAATGAAGTTAGGTTATCCAATAAAATTCTAGGACAGTCCTTGATCCACTTGAACGATGAGCAGGTGTTTTGTCATAATAGTAAAAAAAAAAAATAAAAATACAAATAAATCTCCTCAGTACAGCTTTATTGCCTTTGTCTAACAAGTGAAGTTCTCAGTGTTCTTAAATCTTCTTCATAGTAAGCCCCTGTGATCATCCTGCATTCTCTGACAAAGATCTATCAAGATTACCTCTTTGAAAACCCAAAAAGCAGTCCTATAATCTTATGAGTTCAGCTCTCTGTAATGAACTGTCTTAGCCTATGCCCTCAGAAGCTCACATTTTGAGCATAAAAGGGGCAAATTTATGAAAAATTGGACATTACCAAACACCTTGAGTGAATGAATTGTTGGGCCTGGGAGTACAGGACCATAGTCTTGGGGGAACATCATGATCAATTGGCATACCATAGTCCACAAAGATAATGTTTTTTATCCTACTTTTGTGAGTAGTGACTTGGATCTTAAAAGCTCTTTATCAGCCATCTAAGGTACAACCATTGGTTTCTGTCAGTATGGAGGAAAGAGGAGTGATAGCAATGGAAGACACTTGGTATCAATGAGTCCAATGGACTAATGGAACCTGTGAGCATCAATCTCCATGACTCTGAGACCAGAACAACCAGATGGTGCTCAGCTACCTCCACCAATTTTTCTGAATGGGATCACATTAGAAAGTCCTGAATAGAGAGGAAGAAAGTATGGAATAAAATTCAAAACCATAAAAAAGACCAGGAATACTGGCCAGAAAGAGGTGGAAAGAGCCCTAGACTATGGCCTTTGATTACTCTTGAGATCTGGAATTGAACTCACCCTGGCGTCTCAATTTTTAGTCAGGCAGTAGATAGGTATATGGTGAAGGACAATAACATTAGTGAGGTATGTACATTCAGGATCAAAAGGGTAGCATTTACCTAATGACAAAATTTATAAGGACTGGGAACAAAGGAAGAATTGAAATAAGAATCATAGGGAGGAAGTAGGATAATTGAAGTTACATGGAGTTCTAATCCTTGAGATAAAATGAAGGATATGATTTGTTGAATTTAAAACTGATGATATAGTCTGTAAAGACTCAAATCACAATAAAATGTAATATATATATATAATTCTGGGAATAAAAAATGTTCAGTTCAAATCACCTTTATCATAGAATTTAACAATTAAACAGCTTATCAGTAAGAAAAGAAGACTAATAATACTTAATAAGTAATAATATTGATGGGATCAAATAAAACAATGACTTTGTAGTCACCTATAAGAAACAGGAAAACACTGCTTAAATATCAAATTGTTAACACTATTATCATTCTGGTATATCACTGTAGGTAAGCACTGAACAGCTAACTACAAGTTTGGCAGTTCAAACTCACCAGCCCATCCTTGGAAGCTCTATAAAGCATTGCTTTGAATAGGAACCGGCTCGACAGCACTTCACAACAACAATAAAGCCAGCAGCATTATCATTATTGTTGCTGTTAATTGTCATTGGGTTAGTTCCAATGCATAGCAATACTTTATATGGTTTCTGAGAAACAACTGGTAGATTTTAACCACCAACCTTGTGGTTAGCAATCTGGTGCTTATCCTACATCACCACAACAGGACATGGTAAGAATAAACCAAACATATTAGCATTTATAAATGATACTCTATATACTTACATAGATATTAATGCAGGTAGAGCATTTCTAACACATTTTTTCAAAGACCCAGAATTCAAACTATTATCATGACCACAAATGAACAAACTTTCTCAAAATATGAGTTGGTGGAGAGTATCTGCAGAATGCAAAGAAGACTAACAATGTGTACTGATGAAGATCAAAGACCACAGCCTTTGATAAAGGTTGCACATCAATGTAAAGAAAACACAAATTCTCACCATTGGACCAATAAACAACATCCATGTAAATGGAGAGAAGATTGAAGTTGTCAAAGACTTTAGTTTGCTCAGATCAACCATCGACACTCATGGAAGCAGCAGTCAAGGGGGGGTGGGAAAAGACATATTGAAAAAAAGGCAAATCTGTTGCAGAGGACCACTTTAAGGTATTCAAGAACAAATATGTCAATTTGAGGAACAAGGTGTGCCTGACCCAAGCCAGGATATTTTCAATAATCTCATATGCACGTGAAAGCTGGTCAGTTAATAAAGAAGATCCTGAAATAATGTATGCATTTGAGTTATGGTGTTGGAGGAGAATCTTAAAAGTTCCATGGTGTGCCAAAAGAATAAGAATAAACAAATGTATGTTGGAAGAAGTGTAACCAGAATGCTCTTTGGAAGCAGGATGGCCAGACTTCATCTCATACTTTGGACATACAATCAGGAGGAACTAGTTCCAGGAGAAGGACATTGTTGTTGTTAAGTGCCACCGAGTCGGTTCCGACCCATAGTGACCTTGTGGAGGGTTTGCAGCTGCTCCTTAGAAACCCTCTACGGGGTTGCTATGGGTCAGAAGCGACTCAAGGGCACTTAACAACAACAATATTCTTCCGACAGCCTTCTCTGTTTTTCTGCTTGGTTCAATAATTCACAGCAATGCCCACACAGGACTCAGATACCATATTCACAGTTTCTGGATTTACTAGAGAAATTAACAGTTTACAATTTAGGTCCAGAAAATGTTCAGGATAGAGTCTTCTACTCAGGCTATCTTCTACTCTGCCATGTCCACAAACAGACCTCTCTCTGGCCCTCAGCCTTGGATCAGTCTCTTCTCTGCTCCAGCAATATTACAAAGCTGTTTTAATACTGCTGATAAATACCCATAGACAATACCATTCCTCTATAATCCTTAGTCTAAATGAGCTCAGCTCTAGCTTCATGGGTCAGCAAGCCTAACTTCTCCAATTAAGCACCTAAAAGTGCCCACTCAACAGGCAAGCCTCCTTCCCAAAGGCACTTGATTTCACTTGCTCCATGGGCTGGGAAGCCCATCACTCTGTCTTATGCTCTGATTCTATTTTCAGTTATGGCTGTTCCTCTGCCATTCCTCTGGTGTTACAATTTTTTGTCCCTGGCTCGAGGAATTTACTGCACAGGGATCTCTGGGCCTAAAGGATGTGTTCTACTCCTGACTTTTTCTTCTTGATGATAATGGGATCTCCCCTATTCCTGCTTCTGAGATAGCTCATTTTATATTGGCAGGATGGCAAAATTTACCAATCACAGTTGTCATTGTTAAGTGACATTGAGTCGGTTTTGACACTTAGTGACCTTATATAGGGTTTCCAAGGAGCAAAATTAGCTCTGTTAAAAACTCTCACATCTGAATTGAATAATCCATCAGCAATATCCTCTACTTTCTCTTACCCAGACTCATGAGGAAAGAGTCCTTTGGTAGTAGTTAAACACCAAGGCTAGAAGAGACATTAACTAATTTACTGCATCACATCATATAATTCCCATTTATTAAAAAATAGTAAGCCAATCAAGTGTTAACACCATTTTTCAGTTCAATGAAATTCAAATCGGGAGTGGTTACTTTTCTCAGTTTCACATGGGTATTAAAATCAAAGTTCAATGTTTTCTAAACCATATTGAATTCAGGAGTTTCTAATCTTATACAAAAACTAGTGGGAAAATACTGCAAAATTTGCATATACATCTGTTTGCCAATGTGGTTCAAATGCCATGGCAAATTATATGTTTGTAAATTCTATATAGTTACATTAAGACTGTAGAAAAAGAGATCATGATTTGTCTGTGATAATGTATATATATTATTTTTTAATTATTAAAAGCTATATTACATAAATAGAGTCCTGGTGTAGAGCTACAGGATAGGAACTAGACTGTTAAACTGAAGGTTGGCAATTCAAACTCACCACTTACTCCTCAGAAAGCCTACATAGGTTTCTATGATTCACTATAAGTCAGAACTAACTTGCTGGCACTTAACAACATATTACAGTAAGTTTGAACTGCCAACCTTGTGGTTTAAACTAACCTTGCAATGTATGGCTTTATCCCACAGCATCACACCAGGACTCCACACAAATATAAAGGACAGAATAAACATTATAGGAAATAAATTTCATTGTGATATAAAACAAACACAAAATACTGCAGATGCTTAATAGTTGCAACTTTTTGGTATAGACAATTTGTTCAGTTCAGTAATTGAATTTGTTTTAATTCAATAATTAGTTGCACATAGATAAGCAATGATGAAAATATTTAGTGAATGAAATTTCTTTTACACAACTTCCAATTTATCATCAAGTACAGTTTAAAAGCAAGAAGAATGAGTCATAAACATAATCATATCACATTAGTTTAAGGTAATTATCCATTGTTAATTACTGGAGATTGGAATGTGGAAATTTGAAACAGATAGAAAGTGTCTTTAATCAAAAATATATTATTTTTTTTGTTGTTAAGTACTGTGGAGTCAGCTCTTACTCATAGTAACCCTGCACAGGGTTTCCGAGGCTGCAAATCTTTTTGGGAACAGAGAGCTTCATCTTTCTCCCCTGAAACAGCTGGTAGTTTCGAACTGCCAGCCTTGAGGTCAGCCCAATTCATAACCACTACGCTACCAGAGCTCCTTAATTAAAAATAGAGTCCTCATGATATAAACGAAGCTAGAGATATCAAGAGCCAGTGATACTGAAGGAATATGTCCAAACTGCATTGAAGGAATTGGCAAAGAACATGGTTTCAGGAATTGATGGAATAAAAATTGAAATCTTTCAAGAAAGTGAGACAACACTTGGTGCACTCACTCATCTATGCCAAAAAAATTTGGAAGAAAACTGCCTGGCCAACTGATTGGAAGAGATCTGGTTTTGCGCCCATTCAAAAGAGAGGTATCCCAAAAGACAGTGGAAATCATCAGACGATATTATTGATATCCCATGAGAGTATAGTTTTCCTAAAGCTAATACAGAAACAGCTGCAAGCATACATTGATAGAGGATTTCTAGAGGTTCAAGACAGATTCAGAAGAGGACATGGGATGAGGGATATCATTGCTGATGTCTGATGGATCTTGACTGAAAGCAGAGAATATAAGAACATTTTCCTGTGCTTTATTGAACTACACAAATTCTTTCGATTGTGTGGATCATGACAAGCTATGGACAACATTGTGAAGGATGAATATTCTGAAACACATAATTGTACTCATGAGGAATCTGTACATGGACCAAGAGACTGTTGTTTGAACATAACAAGGAAACACCAAATGCTTTAAAATTAGGAAAGATGTGTGCCAGGGTTGTAATCTTTTACCATATTTATTCTATCTGTATGCTGAGTAAATAATCTGAGAATCTGGATTATATTAAGAAATGCATGGCATCAGAACTGGAGGAAGACTCATTAACAACCTACTATTTGCAGAAGAGTCTACCTTGTTTGCTGAGAGTGAAGAGGACTTTAAATACTTTCTAATGAAGATTAAAGACCACAATCTTCAGTATGGGTTGCGCCTTAATGTAAAGAAAGCAAAAATCCTCACCACTGGACCAATAAACAACATCCATATAAATGGAGAAAAAAATTGAAGTTGTGAAGAACTTCAATTTGCTTGTAACAACCATCATCACACATGGAAGTTGTAGTCAAGAAGACATGATGTATTGCATTAGGAAAATCTGCTGCACAAGACCTTTTTAAAGTGTTGAAGAGCAAAGATGTCAGCTTAAGGACTAAGGTGGTCCTGATGCAAGCTGTAGTATTTTCAATAACATCATTTGTGTGCATGTGGAAGCTGGACAGTGAATAGGGAAGACTGTAGAATAATTGATGCATTTGAGTTATGGTATTGGGGGAGAATATTAAAAGTACCAGGGGCTGCAGAAAGAACAAAGCAATCTATGTTGGAAGAAGTACCGCCAGAATGCTCCTTAGAAGCCAGGATGGCCAGACTTCATCTCTTGTACTCCTTACTTATTATAAGGAGGGACTAGTCCCTGGAAAAGGACAACATGATTGGTAAAGTGGAGGGTCAAAGAAAAAGACGAAACCCCCAATGAATTTGATTAGCACAGTTACAGCAACAGTAAGCTCCAATGTAGCAGCAATTATAAGGATGGCAGAGGTGTGTTTTGTTCTGTTGTGAGTCAGGTCACTATGAGTAGGTATCAACTCAATGGCACCTAATAACAACAACAAAATAGTCATGGTTTGGCGCCTCCTATAAAATGAAGTAACTGACAAGAAAAATGAACTCAGGACAGGAAAACATACAGAACAAAGAAACTGGAAGCTCATACACACAAACACATAAATACAACAAAATAACTGCAATCAGTTCATACCTATTGACAATTACATGGAAAGTCAATGGATTAAATGCATCTGTCAAGAAAGAGAATGGATAAGAAAACAGGATCCTTCAAAATGCTTTCTATAAGAGACACCCTAAACACAAAAGGACAAATTAAAAATTAAAATATGGCAAAATATATCAAGCTAATGGAAATAAAAAATGAGCAGGACTAGAATTATTAATTTCTAATAAAATATACTTCTAGGCACAATTTTTACAAGTGGAGGAATGGAGGATTTATAGATGGCAGATCCGGTAGATGTGCAGTGAGGAGATCCGACACCAACAACACAGAATACCGGTTTAAGCAGGCTCAGGGGATGGTGCTAGAACTCTGAAAAACATATAAAGGGATATTTAGAAGATTGGAAGACTTACAGCTAAGGGAATTTCTATCAGAATCAAGAAATTCATTGTTTTCTAATTCAAGATGCTCAGCTATTCCAGGAGCCACCATCTTGGGAGAGACCAAGCAGGGGAAGGACTAGAACAGTCACAATCGCCTTACAGAACAGAGGAGATACAGGTGTGAACTTTTTTTTTTTTTTTGGTATCTGATCATTGGTCTCTTGCTGTCTGCACACATCCATTCTGGTGACTAGAAGGGATGCCTGAGCAAATGGACACCCCACCCCCATGCCTGGAGGGTTCTACTACACATGCTCACAAATCTCCTCAAAATTTAAAGTGACAGATTCCACTTAAAACCAAACAGTCACCACTTGTCTGTCAGTTTGTCATACTGTGGTGGCTTGTGAGTTGCTGTGATTCTGAAAGCTATGCCAACGGAATTTTAAATACCAGCAAGTTTCACCCATGGTGGACAGGTTTCAGATGAGCTTCCAGACAAAGACAGACTAGGTAGAAAGAGTGATTAACAACTTCCAAATATTAAGTCACTGAAAACCTTATGAATAGCAGAGAAACACTGTCAGATATAGTGCAGGATAATGAGCCCCTCAGGTTAGAATGCACTCAAAATGCAACTGGGAAGATCTGCCTCCTCAAAGTACAGTTGACCATGATGATAATGCTAATGGAGTAAAGCTCGTGGGAGAAAAGCCCATGGGACCTTCATTTGCTGAAGGGGCACAACTCAAAATGAAGAGGAAAGGTCTAAACATCCATTGAAAATTGGAACATGGAATGTACAAAGTATGAATCTGGGAAAATTGGAAGTGTTCAAAAATGAAATGGAATACATAAACATTGATATCTTAGGCATTAGTGAGTTAAAATGGACTGGTATTGGTCATTTTGAATCTGAAAATCAAATGGTTTACTATTCCAGGAATGACAAATTGAAAAGGAATGGTGTTGCATTCATCGTCCAAAAGAACATACTCAGATCAGTCATGAGGTACACCGCTGTCTGTGATAGGATAATATCCATGCACCTACAGGGAAGTCCAGTTAATACCACTATTACTCAAAGTTATGCACCAACCACTAAAGCCAGTGAAGATGAAATAGAAGAATTCTACCAAAATTTTCTATCTGAAATTGATTAAACATGAAATCAAGATGTCTTTATCATTGCTGGTGATTGGAATGCAAACGTTGGGAGCAAAGAGGAAGGATCAGTTCTTGGAAAATATGGTTTTGGTGATAAAAATGAAACTGGAGAATGCATGGTAGAATTCTGCAAAACCAATGATTTATCCATTTCAAATACTTTATTTACACAGCATAAGAGACACATGGACCTCAACAGATGGAACACATTAAAATCAAATTGACTACATCTGCTGAAAGAGATGATGGAAAAGCTCCATAGCATCAGTGAAAACAAGGCCAGGGGCATATTGTGGAACAAACAATCAATAACTCATATGCAAATTCAAACTCAAGCTGAAGAAAATGAAAACAAATCCACAAGAGCCAAAATATGACCTTGAATATATCCCACATGAATCTAGAGATCATCTGAAGAACAAATTTGATACATTAAACACTAAAAACTGAAGACCAGAAGAGTTGTGGGATGACATCAAGAACACCATACATGAAGAAAGCAAAAAGTCATTGAGAAAACAAGAAAGAAGGAAAAGATCAAAATGGATGTCAGAAGAGACACTGAAATTTGCTCTACAGTGTAGAGATGCTAAAGCAAATGGAAGAAATGAGGAGGTCCAAAAGATGAACAGAAAATTTCAAAGATCAGCTCGAGAAGATAAAGCCAAATATTAAAACTAAATGTGCAAATATCTGGAATCAGAAAACCAAAAAGGAAGAACATGCTCAGCATTTCTCAAGCTGGGGAATTTAAGAAAATATTCAAACCTCGACTTACGTTACTGAAACATTCTTTGGAGAAATCATTGAATGATGCAGAAAGCATAAAGAGAAGATGAAAGGAATACACAGAGTCACTGTACCAAAAGGAAATGGTTAATGTTCAACCATTTCAAGAGGTAGCATATGATCCAAAGTGAATGATCCTGAAGGAGGATATCAAAGTGCATTGAAGGAATTGGCAAAGAAAAAGGCACCAGGAATTGATGGAATAAAAATTGAAATATTTCAAGAAAGTGAGGTGGCACAGCAGGCACTCACTGATCTTTGCCAAGAAATTTGGAAGACAACTACCTGGCTGACTGATTGGAAGAGAACCATATTTGTGCCCATTCCAAAGAGAGGTGACCCAATGGAATGCGGAAATCCTTGGATAATCTCTTTGATAGCTCATGCGAGTAGAGTTTTACTGAAGGTAATACAGAAACGGCTACAATCACACATTGACAGAGTACTTCCAGAGGTTCAAGCCGGATTCGAAGAGGCAGTGGAATGAGGGATATCATTGCTGATGTGTGACAGATCTTGGCTGAAAGCAGAGAATATCAGAAAGATGTTTACTAGTGCTTTACTGACTACACAAAGGCTTTTGATTGTGTGGATCATGACAAGCTATAGACAACATTGCGAAGTATGAATATTCCTGAACATTTAATTGTACTCATGAGGAATCTGTACCTGGACCAAGAAGAATTTGTTCGAACAGAACATGGGAAAACTGAATGATTTAAAATTAAGAAAGGTGTATGACAAGGTTGTATTCTTTCACCATACTTATTCAACTTGTATGCTGAACAAACAATCCAAGAAGCTGGGTTTTATGAAGAAAAATGTGGCAACAGGATTGGAGGAAGACTCATTAACAACCTGCGATATGCAGATGATACAACCTTGCTTGCTGAAAGTGAAGAGGACTTTAAAAATTTACTGATGAAGAACAAAGAGCACAGCCTTCGGTATGAATTACATCTCAATGTAAAGAAAACAAAAGTCCCCACCACTGGACCAATAAACAACATTCTTATCCATGGAGAAAAGTTTGAAGTTGTAAAGGACTTGATTCTTCTTGGATCAGCTATCAACACTCACAGAAGCAGCAATCAAACGACGTATTGCATTAGGCGAATCTGCTGCAGGAGACCTTTTTAAAGTGCTGATGAGCAAAGATATCAGCTTGAAGACTAACGTGTGCCTGACCCAAGCCATGTTTTTTTTTTTTTTCCTAATTTCTGCAATATGTATTTTTTTCTTACATATTTTATTGTGAATTATGTGATAGTTTACATGGGAGAACATTAGTTTTACATTCATTCTATCTTATATCGCCTCATTGCCGTGGTTACAATCCCCTCCATGCATCATCAAACAAACAAAGGGTATACCCTGCAATCCCTCCCCCATACCCCCCAGGTCTTCAGCACACAGTTGTTCTCCCTCTCTGGATCTAAATTCTCCA
>NW_006408600.1:4462454-4464428 GCF_000296735.1 Chrysochloris asiatica | reverse complement strand
TGGAGGGTCAGAGAAAAAAGAGGAAGACCCCCAATGATATGCATTGGACAAGTGGAAGCATTGATGGACTTAAGCATGACAACTGTAATGAGGTTGGCCCAGGATTGGGAAGTGTTTCGTTCTGCTGTGCATAAAGTCGCTGTGGGTCGGTACCGACTCGATGGCACCTAACAACAACAACAGTAGTCAAAAACCAGCATAAGAGACACAAAAGGGCATTGTCTCATGAATAAAGAGTTAATTAAACAAGAGGGCATAAACATATTAAATATCTTTGCTCCCAGTGAAAGAGCCTCAAAATACTAAACCAAACACTAAGAGAAGTGAAAAGAGGACTAGACAACTCTACAATGGTAGTTGTTTTTAGTTAAGTCACATCAGTTCCTACTCATAGCAATCCTGTGTACATTTTCCAAGGAGCGGCTAATGAATTTGAACTGCCAACTTTGTGATTGAAATGACCTTGTGATTAAAATGATCTTGTGGACCAGTACTTATCCTATAGTGCCACACTAGGACACTGCAATAGTAGTAGAAGCTTTTTAAATTACACCCCTTTTGAAAAAGTACAGAAGTAAAAAGAAACTCAACATAGATACAGAGGAAATAAACAACACAATTAATCAACTTGACGTCATATATTTATACAGGTCTCTGAACCCAATAACGTCCCAATACACATTATTTTCCAGTGCACATGGAACATTCTCTAGAATAGACCATATATTAGACAACAAACAAGCCTCAACAAATTCAAAAATATGAAAAATACTACAATTATCATTCAGATCACAATACTATAAAATTAGAAATCCACAATAGAAGATCAAGGAAATAAAAATAAACACATGGAAATTGAAAAACACCCTGTTTAAAAGCTACTGGCTAATACAGCACATGAAAAAATGAAACAATAAATTCCTTGTATCTAATGAGAATGAATATACAACATACCAAAACCTTTGTGACACAGCAAAAGCACTACATACAGGGAAATTTATACCAATAAACTAAACACAAATATGCAAAAAGAAGAAAGACCCAAAATCAACACATTAGCACATCTAAAATAATTAGAGAGAGAGAAAAAAAGCAAAATAAGTCTACAATAACCAGAAGAAAAGACATAATAACAATTAAAGCAGAAACAAATGAATTAGAAGACAGAAAAACAACAGAATCAACAAGACAAAAAGTTGGTTCCTTGAAAAGATTAAATAAAATTGACAAACCATTCACAAATCTAAGGAAAGAAAAGATGAAGAAGATGTAAAAACATGCATAAGAAGCTATGTAGGTGATTTTACAACACCACCAACAGAAATAAAAAGAATAATAATTGTACTCCAATTAATTTTAAAAAGCTAGAAGAAATGGATATTTGAAAAACAAATGGGCTTCCGGAAAAAGAAGGTGGGTTGGGTGGAAGTGTAGTGACGAGCTTTGCCAAGAACAACACAGAATACAGGACCAAGAAGTCTCAGGGAATGGTTCCAGTACTCTGAATCACATATAAAGGAATATTTAGAAGGTTGGAAGACTTACAGCTGGGGAGTTTGTGGCAGAAGCAAGAAATCCATTGCTTCCTGGTTCGGGACGCTCAGCTGCTACAAGAGCCGCCATTTTGTGTAGGATCAAGCGGGGAAAGGATCAGAGCAGCCACGGACACCTGACAGAGCCAAAGAGATAGAGGTGTGTACATTATTTATTTATTTATTTATTTTGATATCTTGTCATTGGTCCCTTGCTGTCTGCATACCTCCATGCTTGTAACCAACCATTGGGGTGCCTGAGCTAGTGGATACCCCAGCCCAACCCTCGGAGGGTTCTACTATGCATGTGCATAGATCTCCTTGAAATTTACAGAGACAGTATCCACTTAAAACCAAAACTCAGCCCAAGAGCAGGCCTTGAACTTTCTTGTTTGCTTTTATTCCTGTTTTATAACACAGGAAAGAGAAGGAGAGGGCTGTA
>NW_006408600.1:4428312-4444928 GCF_000296735.1 Chrysochloris asiatica | reverse complement strand
TGAGGATTTTTGTTTTCTTGACATTGAGATGCTATCCATACCGAAGGTTGTGCTCTTTGATCTTCATAAGTAAATGTTTCAAGTCCTCTTCACTTTCAGCAAGCAAGGTTGTATCATCGGCATATTAGAGAGATGCAAATCAAAACAACAATGAGATATCATCTCACACCAGCAAAAACAGCAAAGATCAAAAAGGTAGAGGACAATAAATGCTGGCGAGGATGTGGCTGGCGAGACTGGGATACTCTTCCATTGCTGGTGGGATTGCAAAATGTTCCAACCTCTCTGGAAAGAAATATGGCACTTCCTCAGGCAGTTGCAAAAAGAAATACCTAATGATCCAGCAATTCCTCTGCTTGGTATTTACACGCAAGAAATACGAACCATAACATGAGTAGATATTTGCACACCAATGTTCATAGCAGCACTATTTACAACAGCAAAAACACGGAGACAACCAAAATGCCCATCAATAGAAGAATGGATAAATAAACGGTGACATATACACACAATGGAATATTATGCTACCTTGAAGAACAATAAGGAAGCTGTAAGCTATCACATAACATGGATGAACCTTCAGGACATTATGTTGAGTTACAAAATGTAAAATACTGCATAGGACCACTACTATAAAAGACTAAGAAAAAGATCCTATACTAAAGGGATGGGGGAGGGGGGAATCTTTGCTGGTTACTGGAATGTCAAGGGTGGAGTGAGGGGAGGGAGGGAAAGGTGGAGCACAGGGTAGGGAATAGACACAACATAGTTTGGGTGCTAGGGAGGGGGCAATACACAAAAAGGGGGAGGGGAATGGAAGAACAAGGTGAATGGGAAAATAATTAGGCATGTTTGCATGGGCTAAGTGGGACAGAGGCAAATAATGATGTATGCACAACCTTAGAACAACAGGGCTCTGGGATACAGGTATTGAGACATGGTTGGAATGGGCAGAAGGCAGAAAATAATGTTAAGTTGCTTGGCTGTCTTTTGAATCTTGGTTTCCCTGGCATACCATTATAAAATAGACACTTAAGGGGGAGAGAAAGAAACAGTCAGAAATATCACCATAGAAAGCTTATAAGTCTGTTTTCTGCTTATAACTGACTGGAATACCTAAAATGGGGCTACAACATGCCCAGTGAAGGAGTCTTCCTGCGGAACCTCTGCATTACATAAGACCATAGGTGGAATCCTGAACTGCATCCAGAATCTCCAGAGGTGGGAAATTTCCACTTCAAAGGACAAGCAGACCAGCCTGGAGCAGCTAGAAGAACAGAAGGTACTTCTCGAAAGAAAGGCAGACCGGAAAAATACATAAGAGTAAAGGCAGTCCGACTGACTACTACAAGAACAAGCAAGTTGCTCACCCAGGAGATATCAAGGCAAGCAGTCGGGTCCCCTCAGGGCAAACTCCCTTCCAACACTGAGACTCAATGGGAATATATAAACAGCCACGTGCTCTGACTGGATCACGTTGTTGGTCACTGATAAGGGGAAGTGAGGGAAAAACAGCAATGCAGCTGTGAGCTAAGTCAAACCACATTCAATACACTCCTGTGAACCAGGGTGGAGTCCTGGTTGGGCAGCAGTTTGGCAAGAACTGGGACTCCTGGGCCCAGGGTCAGTGACATAGCCACAGAGGACTAGAGTGGAGAATGAAGTGTTCAGCTGATAAGAAGAGAGGGCATATGCACAAGGACACCCATACTTAACAGATAATAACCACTTGACCTGGCTTCAATGACTGGATGATCAGAGCTCAAGTAGAAGAAGAAAGAAGAGAGAAACAAGAGTAATCTGATAGAATTTGATGAACTTGACCTACACTTTTGGATGCAGTAGTTCAAGTGAGGGAACAAATCTTTACAACAAGGTTCATTCACACCCTCTCAATACACAGAATATACAGGGATAGGCATCTTGGACATTGGCTACCCAAAATGCGGGGGAGGCCTACAAAGGCAAGAAGTAACTGGCTTACAAGCTTTCAAGAGGGAGCCTAGATCCAAAGGGGGTGGATGAAGGTAGAATCTCCACTGAGTTGTATCCAATCTGTCTGGGTGGGACTGATGAAAGGAGATGTGGATAGCACTCACATGGTACAATAGTGAATAATTACCATCAGGACTGACTGTGAGGGTTGAAAATGTAAAAGTAGACATTTTATAGCAAAAGGAAGGGAGTGGTTGACTTTGCAGTCAAGGAGCGGAGGGCCCTGGGACCATCAAGGTAGAAGAGTAGACTGCGGGACCCTACCCAGAGAAACAGTGATGCCAGAAATGGAGGCAAAGACGATGACATGGAGAGATGTAGTGGCTGGGGACTCTAGACCCAGAGAGGGAGAGGGGCTGTGTGCTGATAACCAGGGGGCAGGCTCGCAAAGTGTACCATTTGGCAGGTTGATTATGCATGGAGGGGATTGTATCCGTGGCAATGTAATAATATACAATAGGATGAATGCAAAGCTAATGTTCTCCCATGTAAATTAGCACATAATTCACAATAAAACATTAAAAAAAAAACCAACACCAGGCCCAGATGGATCTACTTGTGAATTTTACCGAACATTGAGAAACAGTGGACACCAATTTTACTCAAACTATTCCAGAACATATAAAAGGATGGAAAACTCCTGAATATATTTTATGAAAGAAGCATAGCTCTCATACCAAAACCAAAGACATAACTGGAAAAGAAAGTTGTCGACCAACATGCCTTATGAATGTAGATGCAAAAATTCTCAACAAAGTCCTAGTCAAAAGAATTCCACAACATATAAAATAAAATTCACATTGTGACTGGCGACCTGTGGACAGGCTGTTTTTAGAAGGACTATAGATATAAAGGGGAATTCTGGTGTGATGCTGTGGATCAGCACTGTGAACCACAAGGTCAGCTGTTCAAACCCACCAATTGCTCCTTAGAAACCCTACACGTGGTTGCTATGAGTCAGAACATACTCGATGGCACTTAACAACAACATAAATATAAAGGTGTCCTTATGTAGCTCTCCAGGTTAGTGTGCTGGACTGCAGGATTGGTTTGAACTGCAAGGTTGGGGGTTAAAACTCACCTGCTGTTCCTCAGAAATCCTATGCAGGGTTGCTATGAGTGGGAACCAACTGGGAGGCACTTAGCAACAACAACAATAGCTATAAAGGTAAAGTTTAGAGTTCTTGAGACCAAACTTTGTAGCTGCATCTTTAGTTTCTATTCTAAATCTCCTGTTTTGCCCTGCATTGATTGACTCATTCTGTTAAGTCCTTATCATATGACAGGTATAAAGAAAATAATGAACTAAACATAATATTAAGTAACTGGTGTGACTGACTGAAGGGAAGGGAAATTGAAAAGGTGTTGTATGTCTTAAGTTAGGATGATCTGAAAAGCTTCTTTGAAGTTACAAGATTTGAATTGAGACCCAAATGATTAGAAGAAGCAAGTCAAGTGAAAATGTGAGGAAAAGTATTCTATACAGAGGCACTATTATGTGAAAAGTTGCAAACTGTGTATAGGTATGGAGATAAGATTTAAAGAAATCACTCATGGATATTGGGTATGAAGAATAAAAGGTTCAAAATATAAACTCTATTAGTTCACTAAACATAATAGCAAACATTCTTCATGATAAAATGAATAGTTGTTTTCCAAAACATACTGTTGTTAGACGCTTTCCAGTTGGCACCAACACTTAGTAACCCTATGCACAACAGAATGAAACTCTGCTAGTCTTATACCATCTTCACAATTTCTATGTTTGAGCCCAATGTTGCTGTCACTGTCTCAGTCCATCTCATTGGGGTATTCCTCTTTTCTCTTGATTCTCCACTTTACCAATCATGATAGCCTTCTTCAGAGACTGGTCACTCCTGACAACATGTTCAAAGTACAAGATACTAAGTCTAGCCATCCACATTTCTAAGGAATATTCTAACTGTACTTCTTCTATAACAAATTTCTTTATTCTTCTGGCAGCCCCTGGTATTTTCAATAGTCTTCAACAATGCCACAATTCAAACGCCTCAACTGTTCTATGATCTTCCTTATTCATTACCCAATTTTCACGTGCATATGAGATGATAGAAAATACCATGGTTTCGGCCAGGCCCATTTTAGTACTCAAAGGTACATCCTTGCTCTTTAACATTTTAAAGAGATATTTTGTAGCTGATTTGCCTAATGCAATACATCTTTTGATTTCTTGACTGCTTCATCCGTGAGTGTTGACTGTGGATCCAAGTGAAATACAGTCATTTACTACTTCAATCTTTTGTCCAGTTATCATGATGTTACTTATTGGTCCAGTAGTGAGGATTTTGTTTTCTTTACATTGAGAGGCAATCCATACTGAAAGCCATAGTCTTTGATCTTCATCATTAAGTATCTCAAGTCCTTCATTTCCAGCAAGCAAGATGGTTTTATCTGTATATCTCAGGCTGGTGCTGAGTCTTACTTCAAATATGATGCCATGCTCTTCTTTGTATAATTCAGTTTCTCAGATTATTTTCTCAGCATACAGATTGATTCTCACATCTTTCCTTTCCTCATTTTAAACCATTCAGTATCCTCTTGCTCTGTTTGAATCATTGCATCTTGGTCTACATATAGATTTCTCATGGGCACAATTTAGCGTTCTAGAATTCTCACTCATCACAATGTTAACCATACTTTGTTGTGATCCACAGAGTTGAATGCCTTTGCATAGTCAATAAAGTATAAGTTAACATCTTTTGGTATTGTTTTCAACCAAGATCCATCCAACATTAGCAATGATATGATCTTCTGAATTCAATTTGAATTTCAGCCAGCTCCCTATTGATATATGACCATTTTTTAATTATCTTCAGCAAAATTTTACTTGAATGTGATGTTAATGATATTGTTTGATGATTTCCACATTTTATTGGGTCACTTTTTTTGGAATGGAAACAAATATGAATATCTTTCAATCTGTTGGCTAGGTAACTGTTTTCTATATGTCTTGACATAGTCAGTTGAGTGCCTCTAGTGCCATATTAATTTGTTGATCTATTTCAGTTTGCATTTTGTCACTTCCTGGAGCTTGTATTTCTTCAATGCTTTCAGTGCAGCTTGGACTTCTTCCTTCAATAACATCCATTTTGTTCTTATGATACCACTGAATTGGTTGAATACCAATCAATTTTTTTGTACAGTGACTTGTATTCCTTCCATCTTTTTTTGGTGCTTCCTGAATCTTGCAATATTTTGCTTATGTTTTTTGTGTTGTAAAATGCCATTGACTTGCTGGGTCCTGACACACAGCGACCTTCTATAGTGCTCTGGTAGCTAGTGGTTACGAATCGGGCTGCGAACCTTAAGGTAAGCAGTTCAAAACTACCAGCCGCTTGGCGGGAAAAAGATGAGGCTTTCTACTCCCGTCAAGATTTACAGCCTTGGAAACCCTGTACAGGGTCGCTATGGGTCGGAATCGACTTGACGGCACTTAACAACAACAACATAGTGTTTCCAGGGGGTGGTTGATGGATTTGAACCACTGAGCTTTGTTTAGCAGTCCAGTGTTTATCCTACAGAACCACATTAGGACTCCAATTTGCCCATGGTGGTGATCATTGTGTACCGTGGAGACAAGTCCAACTCATCCAGACCCTGTAGATGCTTTAAATCTTTATGGGAGCAGAATAATTCATCTATTTCCCATGGAATAGCTGGTGGATTTGAACTGATTCAGTCTAATGCATAACCCAATACATCACCAGACCTCCTTATTTTGCCCATAGAATCCTTCAGTATTTCAAGTTGAGGTTTGAATGTTATCTTCAACTCTTTCAATTTGACACATGTTGAGCATGTAGTCCCTTTTTAGTTCTAATGCCATGTCTTTGCACATTTTATTACAATATTTGACATTCATTGTCATTCACAAGTGGCCTTTTGAAATCTTCTGTCCAATTTTACTTCCTCATTTCTTCTAGTTGCTTTGGTTTCTCTATGCTCAAGAACAAGTTTCAGAGTCTCTCTGATGTCCACTATGTTCTTTTCTTTCTTGCCTGTCTGTTTAATGACCTTTTGCTTTTTGTGTGTATGATAGTTCTTGATGTCATACCACAACTCTTCTGCTTTTTGTTCATACTTGTACATAAGAAACAGGAAAAAAACAAAAACAAAAAACAACCAAAATAACTGAACTCTAATTAGTCATTTGTCTGCTTCCTATAAGGAACCATGCTGGGTTCTTAGCTCAACTGGCCACTGCCCTCATATATTTTAGTTCAGCTATTTGAACAAATAGTCTTATAAACTATGAAGCATTTTATTTATGCACATGTGTGATGGCCACATATAAGAGAAGCACATCAGTCAAGTCTCAAGAGGGAGTTGGAGATAGATATGCAATCCTTATTAAAGAAGGTTGTGGTTAAGCTGAGTCTTTAAGGATGAATAGAAGAAGAACTGGAGGGAGAAATTGTGTCCACTTTAGATGTAGAAAGCCATACATTCCAATGCCCAAAGAGTAGAATATGGGTATTCCAGGGTGCAAGTGATGATCAGTGAGACAGCACTTGGTATAGTGTAGTATTCTATCAGCTCTGTGTAAGTTTGTGATACTGTGGTGGTCTGTGTGTTGCTATGATGCTGGACGCTATGATATATACATTTTAAATACCAGTAGAGTCACCCAGGGAGCAGTTTTTACCAAAGATTCCAAACTAAGACAGACTAGAAAGAAAATCCCAATGCTCTAAAAAAAAAAAAAAAAATAGCCAATGAAAATTCTTTGGATAACAATATTATTCCATATAGTGCTGGAAGATAAGCTCCATAGGATGGAAGGCCCTCAACATACAGAGTGAATACAATACACTTGAATATCCCAACTATTATGAATCTAACACAGTACCAGGCACTGTTTCCGTTGATTGTGCATGGGGTCATCATGTGTCAGAGTTGAGCTGACTGCAACTAACAATACACAAACCCATTACGAAACCCATTTTCTGTAACTCAATTACCATTAGTTGTTATCATTGTTACTTGCTGGTTCCAACTCACATTGGCCCTGTATAAGGTTTCCAATGAGTGGTTGGTGGATTTGAACTGCCATCCTTGTGGTTAGCAGTCCAGTGCTTATCCTACATGCCACACCAATGAGTACTAGGGAAGGAAAAATAAACGTCACAAAGTCAGGTATCTGCTTTAGTATGATTCTAAAAATAAGTATAATCAGAAGATTTCTGATGTGGATAACAATTGCTATTCAAACACTACAAGGTTCTTCATGAAAATCAAAATCTTTCTTTAAAAATATCAACATAAGGAGCAAAATTCTCCAGGAGAGAATTTCAAGTCTCTATTTCACGACTTGATTTTATGGGTTTAAGCACAAGCTTGACATTATGTGAATGCAGTTTGCTGTGTTTAATTACTATCATTATTATTATTATAGATACAGTAGTAATTATCTCTTTCCTCTGTCTCATTATGTTTTGATCAATTCACATAATAAAAGTTTACTGTAAATATAAGGTTAGGTAACTTTCAAGAAAACATGTAATTATGGAATATATAATCATATACAATCTAAACAGCTGAAAATTTCCCAACATTTATAACAATTAAATGTTTAGAAAGTAACGAATTGGCTGCTTTTAATAACATAGGTGTAGTTCTGGAGGCATTGGCAATAGAAGGCTTTATTTGTTGACCTAAAATTACTTTACTTCTGTTATATTAATAACATCTAGGTTTCTCAAAAACCTGCTGGCAAAAAAAAAGAACTCTTTCCAGCTTTATTAATGATTCATATGGCAGTTTCTGAAGAGACAAGTCCCACAGAGAAGGAGCACTTGATTAATGACCTGGAAACACTTTTCCTTTTCAGCTGATTAAATAAAATTGACTGGATTTTTACATTTTTATAATAAAATGACCTGCAGGGCTGAGATGACACAGTGAAAGCAGCATGTTCACTCTTCAGCAGATTTTTATTTTGTCACTTGTAAAAATGAAAGGGCTAACCACCCAAGCAGAAAAATGCACTTTATCATCGTCCACTGCTGCCATGCTGACAAACGCTGAATACAAATATAACAACATGGAGGAAAATAGAGAGTGTTTATATTCAGCAGGATTTTGTCTAATGATGCCAAAGTCTTATTCTTGGGCTTAGAAACTATACTGTTAAACTATTGTTTTAAAAGGGAAATCTAGAGTTAAGACTAAAAGGAGGCTCTAACCATTACCTACAACCTTCATAGGCATTGCATGTAGTCATAAGTAGAATCATCAGACATCATTGTTATAATCCTTCCATGCTTCTGGGTTAAGGGCCAAAGGAATGTTCTTTGGAGACCAAAGTTCTGTGCTTACTTTTACATTAACAGGTTCGGGGGATCCACCCACTAAAACCCACTGCCCTCAAGACGATTCTGATTCATAGAGACCTGTCTAGGATTTCTGAGGCTGAAAATCTTTTCAGGGGCAGAAAGCCTCATTTTTCTCCAACAGAATGACTGGTTGGTTTGAACTGCCAGTCTAATGATTAGCAGTACTGTGCTTATCCTACAAGAGCACAGGCAAAGCTGGAAATGAGAAAATTTGTCTTTCTCGTATATTCCAGAATACCATTTTCCCTGGATTCTTCAAGAATACTCTAGTCTGGATCTAACCCCCTTCATTAAACCTTCACTTAGTTATCTATATCAGTCTGCTCCTTTATGTTGTTGTTAAGTTCTGTTGAGTCTGTTCTGACTCATAGAGATTCTGTACAGGATTTATGAGGAGTAGCTAGTGGGTTTGAACCACTCACTCACCTTGTGGTTAGCAGTCCAGTACTTATAATACAGTGCCACACAAGGATTCCACTCCATTATGTTGTTATTGTAAAGTGTTATTGAGTTGGTTCCGACCCATAGCAACCCTGTAAAGAAAGGGTTGCTAAGGAGTGGCTGGTAAGTTTGAACTACCCACCTTATGGTTCAAAGCAACGTTGCAGTCCAGCATATCACCCTGTAATGCTGATTGATTATAGTGATGCCTTTATTAATACCCATACTCCTCCTTCAGTTGGTGGCGGCCATCTATTTCTAGTCTCTGACGTATGCCAGCTCAGACTCATTACCTCATTGGGAACCCTTAACTGTGAACATGATAAAGGGAAAGGTCAAAGGAGACTCCACAGAGGGAACGTTCTCTTAGATCAGAGTTATTAATGGTTTCTCTTAATACTTTCACAATATTTTTCAGACAAAACTTAAATTTCATATACATTTGAAAAGGCAAAAAAAAAAATTTCAACAGTGGTCTAGCTTTTCCAAATGGCAACAGTAATCTGAAGCTTTCAGAGATGAGTAGCAGGACTATTCATTGTATTTGCCTTTCTCCCTGGAACAGAAGGTGAATGTTATTTCCCTTTTTCTCATTAATTCTATACCATTTATCTCATTACTCCCATCCCACTTCTGTCTTAAACATCACCTGCATGACTCCTGAAGGCCGTTGCATTTTTTATTCTAAACAAAGATCTAGAAATTTTTATAACTTTCAATATACTTGTAAAATTTTATCATTCTTTCTTCCTATGGGGCGGGGGGGATGGTATTGTCTTTTAAGCCAAATTAAGCCAATGAAGTGTATCTACTAGTAGAAGTAGTTGGCAGGCAGCACCATAGGAAGTTAATGTGTTGGTCTATATTTTAGGACTGACATAAGCTTTCTGTGCATTGTACTACTCTGTCTTCTTATATGGTCAGATAGTCTCAAAATCCAAACAAATCAACCTAGTCAGTAGTATATTGAATTTGAAAGTCATTAAATTCAGAGAATGAAGGTATTATGCATGATTTTATGTTTTATAGTATTGTTGTTATTGTTGTTGTTAGATGCCACTGAGTCGGTAACAACCCATAGCGACCTTATGCACAGCAGAACAAAACACTGCCTGATCCTGGGAAACCTTCCCAATTGTTGCCACGCTTGAGCCCATTGATGCTGCCACTTTGCCATTTCACTGGGGGTCTTCCTCTTTTTCTCTAACCCTCCAACTTACCAAACATGATATCCTTCTCCAGCAACTGGTTCCTCCTGACAATATGTCTGAAGCATGAGAGACAAATTGGGACATCCTGGCCTCCAAAGAACACTCTGGCTGAACTTCTTCTAACACAGATCTATTGGATCTTTTGGCAGTCCATGGCACTCTCAATATTCTCCGCCAACACCATAACTCAAAAGCATCAATTCTTCTATGGTCTTCCTTATTCAATGTCTAGCTTTCGCATGCATATAAAGTTATTGAAAATACCATGGCTTGGATCAGGGGCACCTTAGTCCTCAAGCTGACATCTTTGTTCTTCAACACTTTAAAAAAGTCTTGTACAGTAGATTTGTCTAATGCAATATGTCGTTTGATTTCTTGACTGCTGCTTTCATGAGTGCTGATAGTTGATCCAAGAAGAATGAAATCCTATTTTCTATTTATTTTGTGAAATTTCAGAATAGCAATGCAGGAGTCCTGGTGACGAGTGGGTTATGCATTGTGCTGCTAACTACAAGGCTGGTAGTTTGAATCCAATAGTGGGATATAGATGGGGCTAACTACTACAGTAGAGCTTTTTAGCCTCCCAAACCCTGTAGAGCAGTTCTAGTTTGTCCTATAGGGTTACTATGAGTTGGAATAAATTTGACAGCAGTGGAGTTTTTGTAGTAGATAATGCAGGATTTGGAAAAATAAATATAGCATATCATTGAGATATGCTATCTGTTGGCACTGAGTTTGAAAATCATTATTTACTAAAAACCACTACATTGATGATAGGTACTAAGTCAACTTCTTCAGTGTTCATGTAAGAAGATATGCTAGAATTATAAATGACTGTAAGGTTTCCATATAGAGTAAAAAGGACTATATTCTTGTTCTTACATATTTACGGCACAGAATAATAGAGAAATAATCTGGTTTACTCAGTTTTATAAGGTGAATTCAGCAATAATATCAGTAATTGAATACAGATTATGGCATGTCTATTTATGATATATTTAGTTACTATCAATGCATTTGCCATGCTTAATTCTCTGGACTGGCATGAACATAAAAAAAATGTAATCTCTATGATGATAGGAATTTATATCTGTTTTGTAACTACTGTACTTCTAGTATTTAGAATACTGGTAAATAGTCAACACTCAATAAACATTTGCTTCTTAGTGAAGATTCTGGATGAATTTGAGGTAACTCTCAGACTCTTCAACCATAAAACACTTGGATAGTCAGCAGTAAAAACTTTAATCAGTCTAATAATCTTTGTTCTTCATAATTTACTGATTATCTGAATTGGTATGACTGACTTAAAATTTTAGTTCTGTTGAGAAGGACCATTCTTTATTCTGTGCTTGAATAGGTGTTCAGTGTTATGCTCAATGCAAGAATGAGATCAAAACCATTGCATCTAGATGTCTCATAAAAACTGTAGAATATCTTAATATCTGCTCATGAAAAGTTGGCCAGCTAGTCAAATTAAGATATTTCTTTCACATTTCATTCATTCAGAGGATTCAATAGAGTTTTTAAGTTCCAATATTGAAGCCATGCTATTCCCTTACTCCTTACAGTCTTTCTTGTATGTGCTTAATACTAGTACGAGTCTGGAGTCCTTGTGTGACACTGCATTAGACCATGAAGTCAGTGGTTCAAACTCATCAGCCACTCTTCAGAAACCCTTTACAGGGTCCCTATGAATCAGAACCAACTTGATGGCAATTAACAACAACAATAACAGTATGAGTGTATGATTTTATACCTAATAAGTACAGTTCCACAAATACGCATGTGTATGTATCTACACACATGCACACATCTTCTTTAAATAAGGTTTCTTTCTAAGCCTTCCCAGAGTAACCGAAGACCATTTCATTTCTATGCATTGCAATATCAGTTTAGCTGTTTTGAGTTACATAATGATTTTAGCTTTGAAGTTAAAGGTCAACCTCAGGGCAGGGAGCACTTTACTGTGAAACTGGAAATATAAAGAAGTGTGAATAAAACTGTTCATGACCCTCTGTGTCTCTGTGAGCCAGGACTTAAGCAAGAATTTGAAGGATGTCAAATGCATACTCACTTCAACAGGCATTGTAACTGCCATATAGCTCTCAATAGCATGCAATAAGGCTAGTGACACTGGACACATGGTGGTGTGCCTTTAGCAAAACCATGAGATAATTGCATTTACATGGAGATCTCTGAGGAACTCAAAACCCTTTATGGATTTCATTCAGAATCAATTTGTGCAATTCCCTAATGTGTTCTGCTGAATTAGAAAGGGCTAGATTATAACTCAAGTTTTATAGGTAGAAAAATGAAGCTCACACAAAGATAAGGATCTTACTGAAAACCCTAGAAAACACTTTAGAGCTGTCCATTTTACATGCCATTGTCTTGCCGTTGTACTTTTGCTCTTTAATCTAGAGCAAACTACCACTGCTCAGACACTGAGGGAGGCCTCGGAAAAGAATTTCATGGAGCTTTCACTTTCACATTGATAAGTTCGCAGAGAAAAGTTCAGAAGTTCAATTTGATGCCATAATAAAAGTTCAAGGGTTCACAGCCTATGAGTGAAAGTAATACATTGAAAGTAAAACAGGTTTTTGTTTGTCTTTTCACATGCTAAGAAATATTTTTGTTTTAAGACAGAAATTCAGAAAGAATTTTGTCTAAGAATTCTCCTATTTTTATTTTGCATGAAATTTCCAAGGGGGAATGTTGTTATCAAGAGCTATCAAGTCAGTTCCAAATCATAGTGGTCCTGTACAGGGTTTCTAAAGAACAGCTGGTGGGTTTGAACCTCCCAACATTATGGTTGGTAGTCCAGTACTTATCCTACAGTGCCACACCAGAACTCCAAGGGGGAATAGAAGTCTAAAACAAAAATGTTAAGAATATGGGGGGATATGAAGTTGCTGGTATTGTAGAGAAGTGGAGATACTGGGATTCCATTGCCCTTTGAAAGTGAGTCCCAAAGGACATGGTGAGCATAGAGAATTTCAGAGTAGGTCTTCGTCCAGGATTCAGCTCTGTAGATTTCTTTTGTGGAAGAAAACCTTCTCATTTGTTACAAAACTTATCTGTCTCAGATCCAGTTATAGTGCTCCCATTTTCACAAGTGACGAACGTTAAGTTTTGAACACTTCTATGTATGCCAGCCCTAATATTTAGAATCACTTGTGCTAACACTCACAGAACTGCTAAAGTCATGGAAAAAAAATTTGTTGCCTAACCTCACTGTTTGATTTGAAAAAAAAAAAAAAAAGTATGTGATCAATAAATTTCTCTTTAATAAACTTTGTGGAGTATTATTTTTTTTAACCAAAATTGAAATGTGGAAAGGATTCCTAATGAATCAGAATCTAAAAAAGTAAGGATTTAAAAAAAAAAAATTAACTATCAATAGGATGTGAATGAGCATTGGATTCAATTTTAAGTTAATTTACTACTAAAGTAATACAGAAATTTCACTTTTTAGAACAATGTATTCTTACATAATTCTTTTAAATTGAGGGTTTCACTTATATAGCATTTATATTCCTGACTCTCAAAATATCAGGATATATTAAGATGAAGTGATTGCACAGGCCCCAGACCTTGACATGAGTCATTGCAAAAGGTAGAGAGGCAAGGATTATAATTGCAACAACCCTGAAATATGTCACTGGGATTTATACCAAAGCATGGAGTGAGTTTATATTAAAATAATTTTGCAAGTAGAGCCCACTTATGCAACTAGAGATATTCTTCCTCTCAGAATTCTTTCTCTCCACATTATAAGTTCTTTATTCATATATCTATTCATCCAGGATATACTTTTATGGAACTGGCATATGTTTTGTAAGCTTCCTGAAAACATATGCAAAACCCTTGTGTGTGCCTGTGCATGTGTGTGTGTATGTTTCTTTATAGAAAGAAGATAGGTACTTAGGTTGCTTCAAGGTTTTCAAGAAGATTTATATTGAAATAAAAGCAATACCAAGGGTGTGTAGTTGCCTGAAGGTGATGTGGTCTAGTGGAGCTGAATCCCACCAAGGAGTTGAAAGATTTGTGCCTATGTCTTTCACTAAGCAATTGTTTGACCTTAGGCAATCTGTCTAATCTCTTCATGTCTCAGTTTTCTCAACCATGAAATGGGGGAAATAATACCTTGCACCTGTCTTTCTTAACTCATAAGGGTACAGTGAGGATCAAATAAGAATTTGTAAGGAAACCCTTTGAATAAAAGTGTTCTACACATGCATAGCTTATAGGGATAAATCTCTCTTACCCCTCCATGTAACCCTTCCGTATAACCGCTGTGCATCACCTCCATTCACCTTCCAAATTCAATGTAAGAGAATCTGAATATTGCTAACAGTGAATTCCTCATCAAACAATATTGTATAACTTTTTTTTCATTTCTTAGCTATGAAGAATATTAGGCTCTGTTCTCCCTAGATATTTCCATCTCCTCTACTTGCTACATTTTCGTCTAGTAGGTTGTGTATTGGGCTACTAACAGCAAGGTCAGCAGTTTGATTTCACCAGCTGCTCTTCAATAGAAAGAGGAAGCTTTCTGCTCCTGTAAATATTTACAGCCTCAGAAAGTTAGAAATCTACTCAACAGCACACAACAACAACAACCCAAGACCCAGCTCTAGTAATTTCCTGTGTGAAGCTTTTGCTTCAAGACTGCATAAGTGCCTCCTTCTTAGTCTTCTTCAAAGCTCTTCTGTCCAGGCCTGTCTTACAGCACTTACAAAGCTGAACGTTGTAATGTAATTATTTATTTACTGGGTTATCTGCTTTAGCTAGAGCATCAATTTCTTATTTCCTTTCCTTCATAAAAAAAAAAAAAAATCTCCTCCACACATTGCACAGGGTCATGTATCTTACAGACATGCAGTAAAGTCTTGTTGGATTGAAAAATGTACATAAACTGCATTTCTATGGGAAAACTATGCAAAGTATGCTTCAGTCTCCTCAGATCATGCTAGAAGTCTCCACAGTTTGCAATGTGAGGCACAACACTTATGCTACTCACTGGCATATGATTTTCTAGTAAAGAGCATCTTGTATGCATTATTTTAACTATAGTCTAGCATTTTTTTTTTGCAACTAATGTCTGCTTTTATTTTTCAAAACAAAACTAGTTCTTTAAACTTCTCAAGTTTACCTTATTTTTCAAAATATTTATTACAGAATATTACATCTACTTCCATATATGTATTGCTTCTATTTGAGAACAGTATGTTTAGTCCTACTTTCTAAGCACCCATTATAAATATATTCAAATTTAAATTAAAAGCAATTGAATTATATGAAAAAACATCTAAACTAATAGAAAAAATTATATTTATCTTGATCATTTCAGCCTGAATAAAATTATCTAATCCTCATGTTCCTCTCTTCCATAAACGATTTAATGGGCAAGAGGGAAAAATAATAAAATGTACCCTGATAGTAGTTTGCAGTACTAAAAGTACCCTATGCCTCTCACCCCTAAAATGCTGATTAAATGTATCCTTATGAAACAGAGGGCTACTTCTTTTCATTTACTCAAAACTATGTTTTAAATATCTACCCCAAATGTAGGCATATTTTTACACAAAAATCAAGTTTGCTATGCATTTTTGCTAACTGTACTTTCCCCACATAAGATATTTTTGTGAACAACTTGTAAAACAATTAGCATAAACAATTAGCTTATGTAAATACCTCTTTGGAGAAGGGTTTGATTAACAAAAAACAGTATAACACATTCATTACTTGAATAAAAGCATGGTAAATCTCTCTCTTTTTGATATGAGAACAAGTAATAGAAATTTGACTTAGGTGGGAAGGTTGAAGGAAATATTAATTAAATAAATCAATACTGAAAATGAGATTTGAACAACAAGCAATATTTATAAATAGAAATAAAAAAATAGAGGGAGTTCTAGGATGATACAGCCTATGTAAATATCTCTAGTGGAAAAGAACATAGTGCACACAAGGGTCTGAAAAAGTCGGTATTAATAAAGAAAAAGAATGAGAGAGTATATGAGTCAAGATGAGTTTGTAAACATAGGTATAGGACCTTGTAGCTAGTGCCTTGAAGGTGAACTTTAGGAATTTGATGTTTACTCTGCGTTACAAGAAACCATTAAAAGATTTTAAGTAAGGGAATGGGTGAGGGAGAAGGGGAGAGAGAGAGAAGATTTGCACTGTTGAAAAGATTTTCTGACTTTATATAAAGAGCAGATTAAAGCCAAAAAAGACAAGAGTGAGTGGAAGAGAACAGTTAGCTTTCATCTACAGGCTCCAAAACAGGTATGATTGTAATATGTGTTAGGATGTTTGTAGCAAACTTAGACAAAAATGAACAGATTTAGGAAGAAACAAGACGGCGGATCGGGTGGACATATAGCAGAGAACTCCGCCAACAACAACACAGAATACCTGACAAAGCATGTTCAGGGGATGGTCCCAGAACTCTGAACCACATGTAAAGGAATATTTAGAAGGTTGGAAGGCTTACAGGTGGGGGAATTTGTGGCAGAAGCAAGAAATCTATTGCTTTCGAGTCCGGGATGCTCAGCTGCTCCAGGAGCCGCCATCTTGGGTGAGACCA
>NW_006408600.1:4394714-4414436 GCF_000296735.1 Chrysochloris asiatica | reverse complement strand
TATTTAAAAAAAAAGACTCTTAGATTTCTAACCTGAGCTATTATATTTGAAATCCATTTCTTGAGATAGAGAATCCTGGAAGACTAATAGGTTTTAGGGGTAAGATCCTGCTTTAGGTAACATCAAATGAGTTTTAAGAATCACTAAAAGTTGAAGAAGTCCCAGAAGCCTTTTATGAAGATGAGTTCAGCATGAGTATGACAGGGTAAAAGGAGTCTTGGTGACGCTTTAGAATAAGTGCTGGGTGCTAACCACAAGTTCAGACCCACCAGATGCTCTCCAAGAGAGAGATGCAATTATCTGCTATGGTAAAGGTTGGTAGTTTCAGAAGCCCTATATCAGCTCCCTCTGAGTCAGTAGTGGGTTTTGGGCAATGGCGGAGTAAAGGAGTCATCTGCACACGTAAAGAAGTATAACCTTGGAAATAATTTGGGGCAATTCTACTCTGTTCTACTGGGTCGCTATGAGTTGGAGTCCACTCAACAGCAATAGGTTTGGTTTGGGTTTGGTTGTTGTTGTTAAATACCATCGAGTCGGTTCCAACTCATAGCGACCCTGTATAGCGTTACCAGCTGATGAGTTTGAACCACTGTCCTTGAGATTCAAACCAACCTTGTAGCGGAGCATATCCTACAGCACCACACCTACAGGGCCATCGAGTCAGTTCTGACCCATAGCGACCCTGCATAGGGTTTCTGAGGAGTGGCTGGTGAGCTTGAATCACCAACCTTGAGGTTCAAACCAAGTCTGTAGTCCAGCACATTAACCCACAGTGCCACACCAGCAGGGTAAATTGGTAGGAAATAATGTACCAGACACCAAGCAGAAAGACCAGCCTAAACAAATTAGTAAAGATAATGTAAAAACAAATATTTTCATTATAAATTTAAGTATGAATAGGTTTAGTAAGATAATTTGCAAAGAGGAAGGGGAAAGGGAGTATTTAGACAAAGATCAATCGGGAATTCTTATTTTTCCTTTTAAATAAGATGATCTTATGGGGGAAAGGTGATTGTAAAGTGCTTTATTGGATAATAGCCAGGTGAAATTTTAACAAATTAAAATGATAAGAACATTTTAGGCACAAGGAGCGGTTTGCAGTCTCTGACAGGGAATTTTGATCATGGTAGTACACTTTGCTTCTATTGCCACAGCTTCTTACAGTTATTGCCAGATTTTCCTTTTTTGTTCTACCCCTTTCTCCTTGTTTCCTTGTACTAGTCATTTCCAGTAGAAAATCACTGCCTTTTAAATAAATATTAATGCATAGGAATAGAAACAAGCACTCCACTGATTTTGTTATTGTTGTTGTGAAGTGCCATCAAGTCGATTCCGACCCATAGCGACCCTGTACAGGGTTTCCAAGGAGCAGCTGGTGAGCTTGAACCACCAACCTTGCAGTTCAAACAACTTTTCAGTCTGACACATTAGGCCACAACACCACACTAGGACTCCATTCACTGATATAGTGGCGGTGGTGGTTATGTGCTGTCGAGTCGGAACCGACTCATAGCGACCCTGTACAGGGTTTCCAAGGCTGTATATCTTTACGGGAGCAGAAAGCCTCATCTTTCTCCCGCGGAACGGCTGGTAGTTTCGAACTGCTGACCTTAAGGTTAGCAGCCTGATTCGTAACCACTATGCTACCAGAGCTCCTTCACTGATGTAGAGCCACTGAATATTTGCTGTTACATAAAATTAATAGAATATTTTTAACTTGGTGGTGGTGGTTATATGCTGTGGCGTCGGTTCTGACTCATAGAGACACTGTTTAGGGTTACCGAGGCTTTAAATATTGACGGGAGCAGAAAGCCTCATCTTTCACCCATGGAACAGCTGGTAGTTTCGAATTGATGACCTTGTGGTTAGCAGCCTGACTACTAATTACTACGCTACCAGAATTCCTATTTTTAACTTAGAAAAAAAAAGTTTTGATTACTAGGGAATTTGTAGGGAAAGTTTTCTTCTCTGATACAAAAGAAGGAAAGGTAAGATTTAGATCTTTTTCTGACTTTTATTGAATCATTGTATGAAAGTGATGTCTGGGACTATGGTAGTTGCCATGTAATCAAAAGGAAAAAGCTTAAAGCCAAATGCTGAGAATTATAAAAGGAAAAGATTTATTTTAAAAATATATGACTTTTTAATGTATCGATGCTTTAGCAATAGATGTATGGATGATTTATATCTAAATTATAATGTCTAATTAATAACACTCTTTTCCTACAAAAGCAAAATTTTAGTTTTTAAAATGTAATATTTTCCTACCTTCTTAATTTAAAATAACGCTGTTATAGGGCAATGTACTTGTAAACAAACATAGCTGAAAACATCATATTTCCATCTAAATTAGATGTTGCCTTTCTATGTTAAAAGTGTTTTGAAGTTTTCCAGTGCTTTATTTCATAAAATGGCATTGACCGCAACAAAATGGTTTCTTGAAAATAATTTATGAATTTTGTGTAAAGAAAATAAAGGAATACATGAAGCACTACTGAAGGTTGGATATCAAATTTAGTTGTTGTTGTTGTTAGGTGCCATTGAGTCGGTATCGACAAATAGAGGCCCTATGCGTAACAGAAAAAATTCACTGCCTGGTCCTGGGCCAACCTAACAATAGTTGCCACACTTGAATCCATTGATGCTGCCACATTGCCAATCCATTTCACTGATGGTCTTCCTCTTCTTCTCTGACCCTCCAACTTACCAAACATGATATCCTTTTCCAATGACTGGTCCTTCCTGACAATATGTCCAAAGTATGAGAGATGAAGTTTGGGCATCCTGGTTTCCAAGGAGCACTCTGGCTGCACTTCTTCTAACACAGATCTGTTTGTTCTTTTGGCAGCCCATGGTACTTTCAATATTCTCCTCTAACACCATTACTCAAAAGCATCAATTCTTCTATGGTCTTCCTTATTCAGTGTCCAACTTTTGCAGGCACATTATGTTAATGAAAATACCATGGCTTGGGTCAGGCTCGCCTTAGTTCATATATTGACATCTTTACTCATCAATACTTTAAAAATGTCTTGTGCAGCAGATTTGCCTAATGCAATATATCGTTTGATTTCTTGACTCCTGCTTCCATGAGTGTTGATGGTTCACCTGAGCAAAATGAAGTATTTGACAACTTCAATCTTTTCTCCACTGATAGGAATGTTGTTTATTGGTCCAGTGGTGAGGATTTTTATAAAGAATTTACAGTCCTCTTTACTTTCAGCAAGCAAGTTTGTATCTTCTGCATATCACAGGTTGTTAATGAGTCTTCCTCCAACCCTGATGCCACATTTTCTTCATATAAATATAATCTAGCTTCTCAGATTATTTGCTCAGCATACATATTGAATAAGTATGAAGAAAGAATACAATTTTAGTGCATACCTTTCCATACCTTTCAATGATATTGTCTGCTGATTTCTGCATTCTGTTGGGTCACCTCTCTTTGGGATGGGCACAAATACAGACCTCTTCCAATCAGTTGGCCAGGATGCCTTCCAAATTTCTTGGCATAGATGAGTGAGTGCCTCCAGTGCTGCCTCACTTTGTTAAAAGATTTTAATTTTTATTCCATCAATTCCTGGTGTCTTGTTTTCACCAATGCCTTCAATTCATCTTGATCCTTCAGGATCATTGGCTCTTGATCATATGCTACCTCTTGAAATGGTTGAATATGGACCATTTCCTTTGGTACAATGCCTCTGTATTCCTTCCATCTTCTTTTGTTACTTTCTGCATGAAACAGTAATTTCCCCAGAGAATCCTTCAATAACACAAGAGGAGGCTTGATTTTTTTTCTTCAGTTCCTCAAGTGTGAGAAATACTGAGTGAGTTCTTTCCTTTGGGTTTTGGAAAAGAGTTAAATTTAGTAGACTCTTTTAACTCTACCTAGAACTATCAGGTCTTATGTAGTGCAGATCAGCTAATACCATCAATGGTGTACGGGCTTTCTCCATGTGCCACAGACCAGTCTACCAACTGAATGGCAGACCAGAAGCGCCAAGTAATTAACATCCCATGTGAGTAACCTGCATCCAATGGCTAACAAGAGTTGATATATAAAAATTACAACTCCCTTGTTCATTGCCCAGGAAGAACTCTGAGGCATGTACTCTATCCAAAACAATAAACTTCTGCAGAAGAATTAATATTCAGTTACCCACAGTGGCTACTATTTTGATATTTCCCCTTTAATGCCTCTTTTTCCTTCTGTTTCTCTCTTCAAAACTCATCTACCAGCACTCGCTGGGATTATTTTCAAATAAACTATTTACTCTCTTATCTTTCTTTTATGGTCTGCTTCTGGGGGAAGCCAATCTAAAGAATAAAAATTTTGAAATTTCAAGTGTGGCCTTTAAGTGGATCAGTCTACAATAGAGTACTATCATAAAAAAGAGATAAAAGAAAAGTAAGGTTAAGAAATGGTGGTGGGGGTATGACAACATCAAAGTGAAATTGAGCAAAAAGTATATTTCAGTGTAATGTCACGAAACAAATTGCTTCAATGAACAAGTTCTTTAGACAATGAAATAAAAGAAAATGTTCTTGCACAGTGGTAGAAGTCGCATTGTTTGAGGCATTTAACTCGAGATGCAACAGTGTGTTGTGAAGAACAATGCGAAATAACAGTGGATGGACATGATGACCTAATAGGTCTTTTCGGCTCTAATATCTATGATTGTCTGATTCAATTCAAATACAGTAGTTTACTGTATCTCGGGTATGTAATACACTTCAATTGTGAAGTGCTACAATTTCAATACTAATATGTTTGGAGTGACAGACATGTCACCTAAGTACCTAGTGAACTTATTTGAAATGCTTAGAAAGATCAGCCTTCCCCTATGGGTATATTTATACACACCCTTTATTCTCCATCAGGAAGGCATTGTATCAATACACAGTCATAACTCATTAACAGGAGTCACATTAAATCTTCTGAAAATCCACGTGTTAAATTATTCCACAAAGAAATAAAGAAACTGGGCTTTTGCTACTTTCCTGTGAAATACTGTTAGTCTGCACCAAGACACTGACCAAAAGGCATGCAATACAGATTGCGCTTTCAAAGGAAGTCTGTCTCTATCAACATCAAAATCATTGAACTGAGAAATCTACAGTATCGAAATGATGTTGGGAGTTTTGCTGCTATGGCTCTATATAGTGCTACAACACATGTGGCTAGCCTCTGAAACATGTCAGATATGTTATCCCCAATTGAAATAAGGAAAATAAAGTTCTCCGGTAATCCTCCCTTTGATTCAGACCTTGTATGATTTTTTTTTTCCAGTTGTAAAATGTAGTTTTTGAATTTACAGGTCATCCCTTGATTACTAGTTAAAATGAAGAAACAGAAAGGACTAGTGGCTCAATTATATGAGTTCTATTTTCATATATGTACTTCCTTTGAAGCCAGTGGGCCCTTCCAGCCCCTATCATGAGAAATGAAACACATTGACATATCTGCTTTAGATAAGCTGATATTCAGCTATGATAGGTTTGGAGCAGTGTTCACATGTTAATGCCACTATGTTTTAATGTTACCCTATTTCATTACTAATGTTTCCAGAGTAATCAAAAGGAAGAAAATAAAGAATATAGTTTGTTGATTGCATCAATAGGGTTCTTTTTTAACCTTTCATTTGAATCAGACCTTTCACTTCTCAAAGATAAATTAGTTCAGGGTTTCTGTTCAGTGCAGGGACACCTGTTCAGACCTCGTTGAATTTTTTCTCTTGGCCAATTATATGCATAGGATATTTCAGGTCTCTTTCAAAGAAAAAGTGAAAGTGTGGCAGTTTGAAAGTATGGTCATGAGTTATTTGACCTTCCTCTCACTGACAGGTGAATGACTGTCTCCTTCATGAAAACCTATATAAACTTACCACTACTTCAAACAAAATAGGCATAAATGATGTGGTGTAACTTCTGCAGCATAAAAAACAGTTCATGCATCTTCCACCATGATTGTTAAGACACTCACTCTCAGAATCATGAGCTATCATGTAATAAGTCTCACCACCATGAGCTCACCAGGCTGTGAAGAAGTCCACAACATATGAAGAGAACACACTTCATGCTGTAAGTGTTTAATCCTGACTTACTCTACCATCGACTCAACGGCATTTCACAACAACGATCTACCATTGAATCACATTAATACAGATGCCACACAAGGAACAAAATAAACTTTGAGATAACTCTAGCCTCCAACTATATAAATCTTCCCAGCTGAGCCCTCAGATATTGTGGAAATAAGAAAAATCAATATTAATATGTTTTTTGTTGTTGTTGATAAGTGTAGTGGTTACGAATGGGGCTGCTAACCTCAAGGTCGGCAGTTCAAAACTACCAGTTGTTCTGTGGGAGAAAGATGAGGCTTTCTGTTCCCATGAAGATTTACAGCCTTGGAAACCTTGTGCAGGGTCACTATGAGTCGGAACTGACTCCACAGTACTTAACAACAACATTGTTGAGTTGGTTTCAACTCACAGCGACCCTGAATAGGATTTCTGAGGCTGTATAACTTTGCATCATCTTTCTCCTACAGAGAAGCTGGTGGGCTTGAACCACCAACCTTGTGGTAAACAGTCCAGTGTTTATCCTACACAGTCACAGAACTCCCATAATCTTATGTTGTTTTTGTTGTTGATAGCGCCATCAAGTCAGTTCCAACCCATAGTGACCCTGTATTGGGTTTCTGAGGAGCAGCTGGTGAGCTTGAACTGCTGACCTTGTGGTACAAACTGACTTTGCAGTCCAGTGCATTAACTCAAATCATAGAATTCCTGACCTACAGAATCTATGAGCATAATAAACTGGTTGTTGTTTTATACAATCCAGTTGAGGTAACTTGTTATACAGCAAGAGAAGACCAGGACCGAAAGGAGGATGAGAAGAAAGATAAAGAAGAGAGAAAAAAGGAAGGAATGAAGAATAAGGACGGGAAAGAGAGAGAGAGAGAGAAACTTGTTCAGAAGTAAGTTTAATTAGACCTTCTTCATGTTTTATCATAAATAACATTCTTGAGGAATACTTCATTATCCTATGTAGTCTTGCCTCCCTCCAAGAGGATGATTCAAATTAGTACAGAATCAATACAAGACATTTGACTATTTTAAGTGGATAGGGATTATATATACATATATATGGAGGATAGAGAAATAGAATTTACTTCGGAATATCTTTATAAAATATTGCACATTCATTAGAGAGCAAGAAATAGAAGTATTAAAGCAAAGAAAAGGTAAAAAGAAAATTCGATGCAAAAGGAGCATCACTCTCAGCACTCAAGATTCTTAACTCACACCACCAAAGTCTGGAAAACCCAAACTACTATATGTTGTTGTTCTTGTTAGGTGCCATCGAGTTGGTTCTGACTCATAGTGACCCTATGCACAGCAGAACGAAATACTGCCCAGTCCTGGGCCAACCTCACAATTGTTACCACATTTGAGACCATTGATCTGCCATTTTGCCAATCCATCTCAATGGGGCGGGGGGGTGTGCTTACTCTTTTTCTCTGACCCTCCACCTTACCAAACATGATATCCTTCTCCAGTGACTGCTCCCTCTTGACAATATGTCTTAGGTATAAGAGATTAAGTTTGGTCATCCTGGCCTCCAAGGAGCACTCTGGCTGCACTTCTTCCAACACAGATCTGTTGGTTCTTTTGGCAGCCCATTGCACTTTCAACATTCTCCTCCAATACCATAACTCAAAAATATAAATTCTTATTCAGTGTTCAGCTTTTGAATGCATGTGAGATTATTGAAATTACCATGGCTTGGGCCAGGCGCACCTTAGTCCTTAAGCTGACATCTTTGCTCTTCAACTCTTCAAAACTACTGTACATTATAGAAATATTTCTTGCTGAAAACAAGTCCTTCAAAAAACATTATTTTCATCCACTCTATAAATCACCAAGGAGGTCTGGTAACATAGTGGTTATGAGTTAGGCTGCTAACCTCAGGTCAGTAATTCTAAATTACCAACCATTCCATGGGAAGAAGATGAGGCTTACTGATCCAGTAAAGATTTACAGCCTCAGAAACCCTATGCAGGGACACTATGAATCAGAACCGAATTCACAACATACCACTACCACCACCACCACTACTATATAAATCACCACTTAAGAGGTCAATTGAGTCATGGTGTGATGTCATAGCACTGGAACACAAGGTCACTTAAAACTGCAAGGTCAGTAGTTCAAACCCACCAGATTCTCCTTGGAAATCCTATTACAAGGTTGTTATGAATTGGAACTGACTTGATGACACACACCAAAAACAAGAGATCAATTGGCAGTAATTTTTCACAAATTTAAATTTTTCATTAAAAACATCCCCACTGATAATCCAAAAACTAATTACTGATTAGTCTTCCAGTTCTGTGGAATTCTAATTTTTATATCATCACTTATGGGAAACAAATTTTCCCAATGACCTACTAAACACCAATCAAGAACATGGAATTTCAAGCCTTTATTGAACTTTATTCAACAAGAAGAAATGTTTCTTAAATGTTTGTTGTTATTGTTAAGTATCACTGAGTCAATTTCTGACTCAAAGTGACCCTATGTACAATAGAAGGAAACATGGCCCAATCTTGATCCATTCTCACAATAACTGCTCTGCTTGATCCCATTGTTGCTGCCACTGTGCCAATTCATCTGGTTGGGAGTCTCCCTCTCTTTCACTTTATATCCAATTTATCAAGTCCTTCTCCCTCCTGATAATATGTCTGAAGTAAGAGAGACAAGGTCTAGCCATCATGGCTTCTAAGAAACATTCTGGTTGTACTTCTTTCAACACAGATTTGTTTGTTCTTCTGGAAATACATGGTACCTTTAATATTCTTCTCCAACTCCATACCTCAAATGCATCAATTCTTCTGTGGTCTCCTTTATACATGAAGGTTATTGAAAATACCATGGCTTGGGTTAAGTGCACTTTAGTCCTCAAACTGACCTCTTTGCAATTTAATACTTTAAAGACATTTTGTGCAGTAGATTTGCCTAATGCAATAAATCATTTGATTAATTAACTGACTGCTGTTTCCATGAGTATTAATTGTGGGTCCAGGCAAAATTAAATCTTTTACAATTTGAATTTTTTCTCCAAGTGAATTTTTTTTTTTTTTTTTTTTTGCCGTTAATTGCCTCTGACTCACAGTGACCCTGTCTAGGGTTTCTGAGAAGCAGTTGGTAGATTTCAACCACTGATCTTATGGTTCAAACTGACCTTATGGTACAGTGCATTACCTGCAGTGTGACACCAGGACTCTAAAATGTTATTTATTGGTCTGTTGTCAAGTCGATTCCGACCCATAGCGACCCTGTACAGGGTTTCCAAGGAGTAGCTGGTGAGCTTGAACCGCCAACCTTGCAGTTCAAACAGCTTTGCAGTCTGGCACATTAACCCACAGTGCCACACCAGGACTAGTGGTGATGAGTTTTCTTTTCTTTATATTGAGGTGCAACCTATAACAAAGACTGTGGTCTTTGATCTTCATCAGTAAGGACTTTAAGTCCTCTTGGCTTTTGGCAAGCAAGCTGTGTCATCTGTAAATTGCAGGTTGTTAATGAGTCTTTCTCCAATCCTGATGCCTTGTACTTCATATAATCCAGTTTATCAGATTAGTTGTTCAGCATACAGATTAAATAAGTATTGTAACAGAATACAGCCCAGGTGCACACCTTCCCTAATTTTAAATATTTCAGTGTTCCCTTGTTTTGTTCAAATGACTGCCAATTGGTCTATGTACAGGTGCTGGAAGTGATACATACCATCAATATTTAAAATTCTAGCATGGTATATCAATTGTGGATAAGTTACAGTTGACCTTACAGACTAGGAAGAAGAAGAAGCAGAGTCCTTCTGAATACTTACTATTAAAAACATTATAAATAGCAACAGAACACTGTTACAAAACACAAGATTATTGAATATTGAAACATGATGAATAACATAAGGAGCTCTGGTAGCGTAGTGGTTACAAATTGAGCTGTGAACCTCAAGGTCAGCAGTTCAAAACTACCAGAAGTTCCACAGGAGAAAGATGAGGCAGTCTGCTCCTGTGAAGATTTACAGCCTCAGAAACCCTGTACAGGGTCGCTATGGGTCGGAATAGACTCAACAGCACTTAAACAACTACAACATCATCAGATGCAGTACCAGAGACAATCCTTTCATGTTAGAAGGCACTCAAAATACCACTGGGGAAGATCTGCCTGCTCAAAGAGGAGTTGACTAAAAGACTGGCATGGAATAAAGTTTTCTGGACCTTCATTTGCTGATGAGGCAAACTCAAGATGACTAGAAACAGCTGTTAACATCTATTGACATCAGAACCAGGAATGTACAAAGTATGAATATAGGAAAATTGGAAGGTGTCAAAATGAAATGGAACATATATAGATTGATACGCTAGGAATTAGTGAGCTGAAATTGACTGGTATTGTCCATTTTGAGTCAGATGATCACATGGTTAACTATATGGGAAATGACTAATTAAAGTGGAATGGCATCACATTCATCATTTAAAAAAAACATCTAAATGTTTACTTTGAAGAATAATGCTGTCTGTGATTGGAAATCTATAAGCCTAAAAGGAAGAACAGTTAATACCACTATTATTTAAATATACACCAACCACTAAAATCAGTGATTATGAAATTGAAGAATTCTACCAAATTCTAGTCTATAATTGATGAAACATGCAATTAAGATGTTTTAATAATTACTAGTGATTTGAATGCAAATGTTGGAAACAAAGGGGATCACTAGTTGTAATATATGGTCTTGGTGACAGAAACAATGTAACTGATAACATGATAGACTTTTTCAAGATCAATAACTTATTCATCGTCGCAAATACCTTTTCTAAAAAATATAAAAGATGACTATATACATGGACCTTACCAGATAGAATACACAGAAATCAAATTAACTACATCTTTAGAAAGAGATGGTGGGAAAATACCATAACATCAGTAAAAATAAGGTGAATGACAAACAGTGGAACAAATCAAAAATTGTTCGTAAAAATCAGTCAGTGATTTTGCAAAATTCTATCATGTGATCTCCAGCATCATTTCTATCACCAAGGCCATATTTTCCAACTACTGATCCTTCCTCTTTGGTCCCAACCTTTGCAATCCAATCACCAGTAATGATCAATACATCTTGATTGCATGTTTGATCAATTTCATATTGAAGATGTTGGTAGAATTCTTCTATTTCATCTTCACTGGCTTTGATGGTTGGTGTGTAAATTTGAATAATAGTGCTATTAACTAGGCTTCCCTGTAGGTGCATGGATATTACCCTATCACAGACAACATTGTACCTCATGACTGATCTGGATATGTTCTTTTTGACAATGAATGCAACACCATTCCTCTTCAATTTGTCCTTCCCAGCATAGTAATCCATGTGGTTGTCAGAGTAAAAATGTCCAGTATTAGTCCATTTCAGCTCACTAATACCCAAGATATCGATGTTTATGCATTTCATTTCATTTTTGACAACTTTTGATTTTTCCAGATTCATACCTTGTACATTTCATTTTCTGATTTTCAGTGGGTGTTTACAGCTGTTTCTCTTCATTTTGAGTTGTGCTCCATCAGCAAATGAAGGTTCTTATCAATAGAAAAGATTGGAGTTGTCAAGGACTTCATTCTTCTTGGATCAACTATCAACACTCATGGAAGCAACAGTCAAGAAATCAAACAATGTATTGCATTAGGAAAATTTGCTGTACAAGACCTTTTCAAAGTGTTGAAGAGCAAAGATGTCAGCTTGAAGACTAAGGTTCACCTGACCCAGGCCATGGTATTTTCAGTAACCTGATATGCATGTTAAAGCTGGACAGTAAATAAGGCAGATCATAGAAGAATTGATGCTTTTGAGTTGTAGTGTTGGAGGAGAATATTGAAAATGCCATGTGCTGCCAAAAGAACTAATAGATCCATTTTGGAAGAAGTGCAGCCCGAGTGCTCCTTGGAGGCCAAGATGGCCAAACTTCACCTCTCATACTTCAGACATATTGTCAGGTGGGATCAGTTGCTGGAGAAGGATATCATATTTGGTAAGGTGGAAGGTCAGAGAAAAAGAGGAAGACCCCCAAGGAGATGGATTGTCCAAGTGGTAGCATCAATGGACTCAAGCATGGCAACTGTAGCATGGTTGAGTCATGATCAGGTAGTTTTTTGTTCTGCTGTGCATAAGGTTGCCATGGGTCGGTACTGAATCGCTGGCACCTAATAACAACAGCAAGTTCATAAAAAGGACCTCTGGTAGCATACTGGTTATGAGTTGGGCTAACAACATTTAGGTCAGCAGGTGCAAACTATTAGCTGTCCCATTGGAGAAAGATGAGATTTTCTGCTCCCCTAAAAGTTTACAGCCTCAGAAGTCCTATGCAGGGTCACACTGAGTCAGAATCTAGTCCACCACCATCAAATTCATAAATAGAAAACTTCAAAGAGAAGCTTGAGATGAAAAAGTTAAATATTATGACAAAATGTGCAAATACCTAGAGTTGGAAAACCAAAAGGAAAGAACATGTTCAGTACTTCTCAAGATAAGGGAACTGAAGAATGGATTCAAACCTCAAATTGCAATGATGCAGAAAGCATCAAAAGAAGATGAAATGAATACACAAAGACATTGTACAAAAGAGAAATGGTGGATGTTCAAACATTTCAAGAGGTAGCATATGATTAGGAGTAAATGATACTGAGGGAAGAAGTCCAGGTGCATTGAAGGCATTGGAAAATAATTTATGGGCTAAAAATTGCAATCTTTCAAGAAACTGATGAAGTGCTGGTTGTATTGACTTATCTATGCCAAGAAATGTGGAAGACAAATACCTGGCCAACTAACTGGAAGAGATTTATATTTGTGCCCATTTCAAAGAGAAATGACCCAAAGAAATGCAGAAGCCATTGGACAATATCATGAATATCTCATACAAGTAAAATTTTGCTAAAGATAATCCAAACATGGCTGCAAATGTACATTGGCAGAGAACAGCCAGTGGTTCAAGCTGGATTCAGATGAGTATGTGGAATGAGGGATATCATTGCTGACATATGATGGATCTTGGCTGAAAGCAGAGAATACCAGAAACATGTTAATGGTGCTTTGTTGATCATGAAAAAGGCTTTTGATTGTGTAGATCATGAAACGCTATGGACAACATTTCTGAGAGTGAGTATTCTGGAACATTTCATTATGCGCTTGAGGAACCTGTACATAGACCAAGAGGCAGTTGTTCGAACAGAACAAGGGAACACTGAATGGTTTCAAATAAGGAAAAGTATGTGCCAGGATTGTATCCTTTCACCATGCTTATTCAATCTGTATGCTGAGCACATAATCCAAGAAACTGGATTATATGAAGGAAAACATGGCATTGGGATTGGAGGAAAACTCATCTCATTGACAACCTGTGATATGCAGCTGATACAACGTTGTAGCTGACAGTAAAGAGGGCTTACAATAATACTGATGAAGATCAAAGACCAACACCTTCACGATGGATTATGCCTCAATGTAAGGAAGACAAAAATCCTCACTAGTGACCAATTAACAGCATCCTTATAAATGGAGAATTGATTGAAGTTGTCAGAGACTTCATTTTGCTCAAAACAACAGTCAATACTCATGGAATCAGCAGTCAAGAAACCAAACAATACATTGCATTAGGCAAATCTGCTGCACAAGACCTCTTTAAAACGTGTTCAAGAGCAAAAATGTACTTTGAGGTCTAAGGTGTGCCTGATCCAAGCCATGGTATTTTCAATAACCTTATATGCATGTGAAATATGGAAAGTTGAAAGAAAGACCATAGAAGAATTGATGCATTTGAGTTATGGTGTTGGAGGATAATATTGAAATATGTAAATATGGGCTGCCAAAAGAACAAACCAATTTGTGTTGGAAGAAGTACAGCCAGAATGCTCCTTGGAAGACAGGATGGCCAGACGTCATCTCTCATTCTTCAGATATATTATCAGGAGGGACTACTACCTGGAGAAGGCTATCACGTTTGGTAAAGTAGAGGGTCAAATAAAAAGAGGAAGATCCCCAACTAGATGGTTTGGCACAGTGGCAGCAACACCGGGCTCAAATATAGTAATGATTGTGAGGTTGGTGCGGGACCAGGCAGTGTTTCGTTTTGTTTTGCATGGAGTCATCATGAGTCAGTATCAACTTGATGGCACCTATTAACAACAACAACAAATTTAGACTGAAGCTGAGGAAAAATTAAAAAGTATATGAGAGTCATATTTTTATCATTAAACATAGCCCACCTAATTGTAGAGATCATCTCAAGAACAGAATTGATGCATTAGGTACTAATGACTGAGGACATGAGGATTGGTAGGATGACATCAAGAAGATCATACAGGAAGGAAGCAAAAGGTCATTATGAAGACAAGAGAGAAGAAAATTAAAAATGGATACCAGAAGAGACTCTGAAACTTGCTCTCCATCATAGAGATGCTAAAGAAAATGGAAAAAATAAGGAACTAAATGAGCTGACCTGAAAATTTCAAAGAGTAGCTCAAAAAGACTAAGTCAGGTACACATAATGAAATGTGTAAAGATCTAGAATTAGAAAATGGAAAGGGAGAAACACACTTAGTATTTATCAACCTGAAAGAACTGAAGAAAACATTTAAGCCTTGAATTGCAATATTGAAGGATTCTAGGGTAAAAACAAACAAACAAACAAAAAACTATCACTTATCTCTGAAGGTAGCATATGATTAAATGTTAATGCAACTGAAGACACGGTCAAAGAACAAGCCTCCAGGAATTGATGGAATACAAACTGAAATCTTTCAGCAAACTGATAAATCACTGAAGACAGTGATCTGGCCAACTGCTTGGAAGAGATCCATATTTGTTCTCACTTCAAAGAGAGGTGACCCAATGGAAAGAGGAAATCGTTGGGAAATATCATTAAAATGGCATGAAAGTAAAATATGGCTAAAGACAATTCAAAACCATCTGCAACGGTACATTCACAGGGAACTTCCCGAGGTTCAATCCATATTCAGACAAGGACATGGGATGAGGGATATAAATGCTGACATAAGATGGATCTTGGCTTAAAGCAGAGAATACATGAAAGATGCTTACCTGTTATTTATTGACCATGCAAGGCCTTTCGACCTTGTGGATCATGACAAGTAATGGAAAACACTGCAGACAATGAGTATTCTGGAACATTTAATTGTACTCATGAGGAACCTGTACATAGAACAAAAGGCAATTGTCCAAAAAAGAAAAAAAAAACAAACAAGTGAACAATGAATGGTTTAAAATTATCAAAGGTGTGCACTAGGGTTGTATTATTTCACTGTATTTATTCAATCTGTATGCTGAACACATGATCTGAGAAGCTGGATTAAATTAAGAAAAACATGGCATTAGGGCTGGATGATGACTTGTTACAACCTGTGATATGCAGATATTACAACCTTGCTTGCTGAAAGCACAGAAGCCTTAAAATACTTGCTGATGAAGATCAAAGACCACAGACTTCAAAATGGATTGCTCCTCAATGTAATCAAAACAAAAATCTTCACCACTGGACCAGTAACATCAAGATGAATGGAGAAAAGATTGAAGTTGTCAAAGACTTCATTTTGCTCAGATGAGCCATGCTGATGGCTGCTGAGCTGGTCCTACTTCATGGAAGCAGCAGTCAAGAAATCAAATGATGTATTGCATTAGACAAATCTGTCCCTCATGACCTTTTCAAAGTGTTGAAGAGCAAATATGTCAGTTTGAGTACTAAGGGTGCACCTGACCCAAACCATGGCATTTTCAATAACATCATATGCATGTGAAAGTGGGACAATAAATAAAGAAGACCATAGAAGAATTGATGCATTTGAGGTATGGTGATGGAGGAGAATATTAAAAGTACCATGTAATACCAAAGAATAAACAAATCTGTGTTGAAAGAGGTACAGCCAGAATGCTCCTTAGAAGCCAGGATAGCTAGACTTTGTCTATCGTTCTTCAGACACATTATCAAGAGGGATCAGTTCCTGGATTAGGACATCATGCTTGGTAAAGTGGAGGGTCGGCAAATAAGAGGAAGACCCCTCCCCCAACAAGATTGGCAGTGGCAGCAGAAATGGGTTCAAGCATTGTAAGTTTGGCACAGCACCAGACAATGTTTCATTCTGTTGTGCAGAATGTCACTACGAGGTGATACCAACTTGGATGACACTAAGCAACTATAATGGGGAAAATATTGAATGTTGCAGAAAACATTAGATGAATATGGAAGGAATACAATCACATCTTCCAAAAATAAATGGATGATGTTCCATCATTTTAAAAGATAGCACAGGATTAGCAAGCAATGGTACTGAAGGAAGAAATACAAGGTGTACTGAAGGCATTGGCAAAGAACAAGACTCAGGAAATTGATGGTATATAAATTAGAATCTATACTGGTGCCGATTCCAAAGAGTGATGACCCAAAAGGATGTGGAATCATAGGATAATATCCTTAATATCATATTCAAGTACAGTTTTGCTAACGACAATTCAAAATGCTGTAACAGTACATTGACAGAGAACTGCCAGTGGTTCAAGCAAGAATGTTGCATATGACATATGGTATTGGATGGAGTACAACCAGGAGGTTCCTTGGATGTAAAGATGGTGAGACTCTCATACTTCAGACATAGCATCAGGAGACACTGGTCCATGGAGAAGGACATTATGTTAGGTAAAATGGAGGAGCACTGACAAAAAGGAAGACCCTCGACAAGGTGCATTAACACAACGGCATCAGCAATGATGTGAGGATGATGAGTGACTGGGAAGTGTTTCATTCGATAGTGGATAGTGTCGCTGTGAGTCAGAACTAGCTTGTTGGCACTTACATACAACAACAACAACAACAACAACAACAACAACGGCAGCAGCATTTGTAACCACTGCCTTTCTTATTTGAATAATCTTTTCTTCTTTCACTCTCTTATAATCTATGAAACCAAAATGTTCCCAGAAGATAGTATTAGAAACAGAAAGGAAGAAACTGAAGTAAAGGCAGTATTATCAGTGAAAGGGTCATATTTAGCAAGAGATAATTTTGATAATTTGGATGATGGATTGATCTTGTTCTTAAAACAGTTTCTTTCTTTTGGTGTGCTAATCCACTGCCTTAGAGTCTATTCCAATTTATAGTGACACTATATAGGGTTTTCTAGTCCTGGTGTAGTGTTGTGGGTTAACACGCCAATTTGAACCACAAGGTTGGCAATTCAAGCTCACCAGCTGCTCCTTGGAAACCCCAAACAGGGTTGCTATGGATTGGCGCTGACTCAACATCATCATCAACAACAACAACAAAATCTTTATTGGAGTAGACGGCTTTATCTTTCTCACACAACGCTTCTGGTGGGTTTGAACTGCTAACACCTAGCAGTCTAACAACAAGTCCACAGTGCCCACCAGGGCTACCAGAATGTTCTAGGTAGTTGATATTTATTAACTTCCTTTGGGCACTCCCTTGTTTTCTGTGTGATTACTCTCATTCTCTGCTTTGTTTTGTGCTTGTGTGCTTACATTTTATCTGCTGTTTTCCTCTCCACCTCCTAAACTGGTCTCTGCTTCTCCATCAATTGTATGCACACCTCTTCTTTCCTTCCACTCTAAGACTACCTTTAAAGTTTGCTGATTCCATTGTATATAAAGATATTTTAAATTTTTTACGCATGAGTGAAATAATTTTGTGCTTGTTTGTTTTTTTTAATTTAAAAAGTATATATCTTCAACTAGAAGAAGAAAGAGGAAAAAAAGAATCATCTGATACAATTTGATGACTTGACTTACACCTTTGGATGCAGTAGCTCAAAAGAGAGAACAAATATTTACAGCAAGGATCATTCCCACCCCCTCAATACACAGGGTAGACAGGGCTGGGCAACTTGGACATTGACTATCCAAAATGGGGGCTATAAAGACAAGAAGTGACTGGCTTACAAGCTTTCAAGAGGGAACCTAGATCCAGAAGGCACAGAGGAAGGTAGAATCTCCACTGAGTAGTATTCATTCTGTCTAGGTGGGGCTGATGAAAGGAGATGAGGATGGCACTCATGTGGCACAGTTGTGAATAATTGCTATCAGGATGGATTGTGAGGGTTGTAAATGTAAAGGTAAACATTTTCTAGCAAAAGGAGGGGAGTGGTTGGCTTTGCAGTCCAGGAATGGAGGTCCTTGGGGACCATCAAGGGACAAGAGCAGAGGGCAGGACCCTACCCAGAGAAGCAGTGATGCTGGAGATGGAGGCAGAGATGATGATGTGGAGAGAGGGAACAGCTGGAGACTTTAGACCCAGAGAGGGAGAGGGGCTGTGTGCTGATGACCAAGGGGAAGGCTTGCAAGGTATACCTTTTGTTGGTTGATGCTGCTGCATAGAGGGGATTGTAACCATGGCAATGTAATGATATACAATAGGATGACTGTAAAGCTAATGGTCTCCCATGTAAACTATAACATAATTCATAATAAAACAGTTTTTTTAAAGTAAATACAGGAATTTACTCTCTTCCCCCAAATTCTGAAATAGTTTTATTCTTCTAACATAGTTTTTCTTCAGTCATTGATTATTTCAAATTATTTATGATTTAAAAAAATATTTTATGCAACACTGGTATAACTACCATATAGGCCTAATTACTTTTATAATAATTAACATTTAGCCAAACACATTAGATTTTTTGAACAAACAAGAATCTTAATAATAGTTATTCAGTTTTACAGAACCTTAATTCATTTTGGTTACCAGGTCAGTATGTCAGACAACAGAATTGTAATTCTCCAAACAAAGGGTTCTCAATTCTGTTTAACCCATGGTGATGTAGTTGCTTTGAACCACAGGTTGGGTGGTTCAAACTCAACAACAGCTTATAGGAATCCCTATACAGGGTTTCTATGAGAAGGAACCTCCTCAAAGGCACTTAACAGCAACAACCACCTTGGAAAAGAAGAGAAAAATTAACTAAAATATTTGTTCTCATTCCAAAGAGAGGTGACCCAATGGAATGCGGAAATCATTGGACAATCTCTTTGATATACCATATGAGTAAAATTTTGCTAAAGGTAATACAGAAACGGCTGCAAGCATACATTGACAGAGAACTTCCAGAGGTTCAAGCCGAATTCAGAAGAGGCTGTGGAATGAAGGATATCATTGCTGATGTCAAATGGATCTTGGCTGAAAGCAGAGAATATCAGAAAGATGTTTACCTGTGCTTTATTGACTATGCAAAGGCTTTCGATTGTGTGGATCATGACAAGCTATGGACAACATTGCGAAGTATGATTATTTTGGAACACTTAGTTGTGCTCATGAGGAATCTGTACATAGATCAAGAAGCAGTTGTTCAAACAGAACATGGAAACCTTATTATCATGAGGTAAAATTATGATAATAATAAGAAGAAGATGAAGTAAGAGAAGATATATTCTTTCACCATACTTATTCAATCTGTATGCTGAGCAAATAATCCGAGAAGCTGGGTTACATGAAGAAAAATGTGGCATCAGGATTCACAACCTGTGATACGCAGATGTTACAACCTTGCTTTCTGAAAGTGAAGAGGACTGAAAACATTTACTGATGAAGATCAAAGACCACAGCCTTCAGTATGGACTACATGTCAATGTAAAGAAAAC
>NW_006408600.1:4382181-4393924 GCF_000296735.1 Chrysochloris asiatica | reverse complement strand
TTGGAAGCCCTTATACAGTGTCACAATGGGTCAGATTGGCCAATTGGCAACATTGATGGACTCAAGTGTGGCAACACTAGTGAGGTTGACCCAGGATCTGGCAATGTCTCATTCTGCTGTGCGTCTAAACTGAATCGATGTCACCTAACAACAACAATAACAATGGTCGGAATCTACTCGACAGCACTTAACAACAACAACAACATGTATATAAGATAGAGCATCCTGGCTCTGTAAGATATACTCTGGACTGCTAACCACAAGGTTGGTGGCTCCCATCAGCTGCTCAGTGGGAGAAAGATGAGGGTTTCTGGTACCACAAAGACTTAAAGTCTCAGAAACCCTATGCAGGGTGGCAGCGAGTTCATTCTGACAGGATGGCACATAACAAGAAAAATATGCATATAAAACTTTCCAGAAACACTTCCAAGTATACTAGAATACCTTAAACACAAGAATACAGTACATAATAATAAGACTACATACCGTACTGTATGACACACTGTTCTGTACACTATAACATTAAAGAAGCAGCTCTTAAAGCAATATAGATTAAAAAGAAAAGAATCAAGACAATGATTAAAAGTTAACACTCTAATTACATCAGTATCCTGCATATCTGAAGGAGCATTCTTGAGGTAAAATGATGATAATAATAATAATAAAATTAAGTAAGAGAAGATGATAGAGACATGACTCCTATTGTAGATGATGAGCTTGGTGTTGGAGAGGATAGAGTTTGCACTGGAGAGTCAGGTTTGATTCTGCTTCTGGAAAGCAGGCGAAGTTTACTGCTGGGTCAGTTGCTTAAATCATCAAGGGAGGTTTGTACAGAACTCTTCTTTTTTCTCATCATACATGACCTTATAGAAGTCGAACCCCTTGATAACTATAAGGTAAACTTGGGCAAACCTCTCTTAACTTTCTCTAACTTTGCCATCCTGTTTCAATGCTTTGTTGTTGTTGTTGTTAAGTGCCATCGAGTCAATTGTGACCCATAGCGACCCTGTATAGGGTTTCCAAATCAATAAGTTTCCATTGCTATCATCTTCTGCTCTATTTCCATAAGGTCTTATAGAAAGTTTAGTTCTTTGGCAAGAACTCAAGTGATTCAACAGTACTTTCAACAAACATCTAACTGTGTAGTTAATTAATAATATAAACCGCCATTTGCCTGACTTCAGTAATATTGTGCCCTGTAAATCCCTGAAAAGCATGCATGAATTGGGAGCATAATTTTTTCACACTCTGTTCATATTTGACTACTTCATTTCATCTCAAGAATTAGCAATGTGTTCGATGGCACCATAGATGTTATAATTCCTCCTAAACTCCCTAAAATTCATCACATCATCTTGGGTAGCCCTGAGTACTTGTGACAAGATCCTACATGAATAATTAGTTATAAAGGAGGCTATGACCCCCTGATACATTGGCTGATGTGATATTGTGGGCTAAAAATATAATCTTAACATTCAGGTGGAGGTCATCGAAAGCCTTTGGCTATCCAGGTGCATCATCAAGCACAAGGAGAATCCTGTTCAATAGTAGGACAAACTGACTCAAGAACCAGTTTTCAAAAATGGCAATTGTAATCCAAGTGTTTTCATTTGCCCCAAGTAATGGGAAAGCATGCCTTAATAATACCAAGAAATGCACTCTGCTTTAGGGAAGGATACAAAACAAAAGATTTGAGCTTAAAATCCCAAGATTCATTATTCCCCCCATACAACAATGTTAGGCTAGCCTTCATTTCTTATGCCCTAGTACAGGTTTTTCCTTTCAAATGTAAGTCTTTTCAGACTCCCCCCTGCCCCTAAAATAAGCCAGTCCATCTACATTAAATATTTGGTCAGGTAAATAACCTCCCTACTTGACAAGTTTTTTCAGGATTTCAGAAAACTCTCTCACAGAACTTACATCAGTACTCACTGCTTCACCTTGCACTTTAATATTATGTACCTTTGCCCTCATTTTGAAACAACTGAGCCAATGCTTACTGGCATCATTTTTTTTTATTTTTTTTTTTTGTAAATCACAATTATCTTAACTTGTTTCACATTCAGTTTTTATATCTTCGAAGTCTTTGAGTCTTTTCCTGCATTAAGTTAATGTTAATAGACATAGTGTGTTGATTTTGATCATCTAACCAAATTATAAGCACTGAACTGCTAAAGGCAAAGTCAGAAGTTCAAACCCACCAGCCGCTCCTTTTAAACGCTATGCAGGTTGCTATGAGTTGGGACCAACCTGATGACACTCAATGACAACCAGCACCACCAAATTATCAATAGACTTTTCATTTCAATTAGGAAACTAATGCATTGGTTAGTAATAATTGTAGGTTTCATTGGGGCAGAACCTTTTCACATGCTTGTTATTCTCACTTTATTTTTTAAATTGTTAGTACTTTATTATTCCTACCTTATTTGCAATCATGGCCATTTTCCTTTTCTTTGTTGCTATCACTTTTTTATTTCTACTTTATTTCCAATAATGATTATTGTCCTATCTTTAATGCATCACCAGCACTTGCAATAGATTTACACTTCAAAGACATGTTTATTGTTTGTTGTTAAGTGCCTTCGAGTCGGTTCCGACCCATAGCGACCCTGTACAGGGTTTCCGAGGGTGTAAATCCTTACGGGAGTAGAAAGCAGCATCTTTCTCCCGCGGAGCGGCTGGTAGTTTTGAATCGCTGAACCTTAACGTTTGCAGCCCGATTCGTAACCACTACACAGATCTATAGCAGCCCTGTATAAGGTTTCCAAGTAGCAGCTGGTAAGCTTGAACTGCTAACACTGCAGTTCAAACTGACGTTGCAATCCAGCACATTAACCCACATTGCCACATGAGGACTCCTAAGACATGATTACAAGGCTAAATAAGGGGAAAATTGAGCCCAATACAAAGTATTAATGGTTACATGATTCAACTTAAAAAGGCAGATGACGTTCTCCTTCCTTGAACTGACAAACTGCAGAAGCCATGTAATGCTTACTTTTCAGGTGTGACAAACTGCTTACTTTCAGGAACATCTCATGTGTTTGTTTTTATGAACATTGTACTTAACTCAAGTTTTTATTACAATTGGTTTTATGACAGTCTGTTCTTAAATAAGAGTTAGCTGTCATTCAGATGTTCTTAACTAGAGAACTTGCTGTACTGACGATCTCCAGGGGCTATTTAGAATCAGATCAGCACCCTCACTAATACTAGGAGATGGCACATTTAGGCTTAGAACAATAAAAAAAAATAATGGGAAAATCAGTACTTCCTACTCTTAGTTTAGTCCATTTAGCATCCCAACAACCTTTGTAATTTGGGGGAACAGTATAACTCATGCTACAGAAAGGGAAGGGTCAGAACCTCACTTTCTTCACAGCGAAAAATCCAGGGCACAGCAAAAAATCTGATTTTTCTAACTAGATCATACCTTACAAAAAAATTAAAATAAAAGGGGAGCAAAGATGAAGGGACAGCTAGAATTATTTAAAACATCAATCCCAGCAGGGGATCTTAAGCAAAATCAATGACTTCCATTCAATTCTCTCTAATCCTTAAGAAAACTGTTCAGTTCATCTTTAGCTTAGAATCAGCACATCCTCATATGCTAAGTTTTATGAATTCTCTATCTGTATTATAAATTACAGTTAGCATATATCCAGTATAATTCTTTTCTGCAGCAGAGCTACATATTGTTACATTAAATGAATGTTGTAAGGCAGTGTCTAAAAGTGTAGTTTGGTGCCCCCTTAGGGTTCCCAAGATCTTTTGCTGGGGTTTACAGTGTCAAAATTATTTTCATGATAATACTAAAATATTATTTGCTTTATTCTTTCACCAATGTGCAGAGTGTTTTTTTCAAACTTGTTAAGCAAAAAGATGTAAATAGCAATATTTAAGACTTCTAACATATTTTAATATCATATTTTATTGAAAATATATTAATTTATCCATTAAAACCAGCTTATTTATGTCACCATGGAATCGTGGTATGGTGTTATAGGATAAGCTGTAGACATCAAGGTTAGTTTGAACCAGAAGGTCAGCTCAAACCTACCAGCCGTTCCTTAGAAATCCTATATAGGGTAACAATGCGTTGGAAGCAACTCAACGGCACTTAAAAACAACAACATGTAATGAGGTTATTATTCTCAGTTTAATTGTTGTTGTTGTTATGTGCCGTGGAGTCGGTTCCGACTCATAGTGACACTGAAAAGGGTTTCTGAGACTGTAAATCTTTACGGGAGCAGAAAGCCTCATCTTTCTCCCGGGAACAACAGCTGGTAATTTCGAACTGCTGACCTTGCGGTTCACAGCCTGATTCATAATTAATAAAAACATTTTTTTAAAGAATGTTTAAGAAACAACAATTGTTATAACCAAAACAGTGAAAAACTCCTTGAACTCTTCAATATTTTTTAAGTGTATAAAAAGGTCTAGAGACCAAAATATTTGCAAGCCACACTTCTAATCAGTTTGAACTATGAAATATAGTTGATTATTGATTATGTAGAGAATGTAATCACTGTTAAAATAAAACAACAATCAAAGGTTTTGGTTTCTTCAGTAAACAATTAAACACAAATAAATGTTCTCTAAGGTCCATTGCCAATACCGCTTCATTACAACTCACTAATGCCTAGAATATTAATCTTTATATGGTCCATTTCATTTTTGACAACTTCCAATTATCCTACCATCATACTTTGTGTGTTCCATGTTCTAAATATTAATGGATGTTTAAAATTGTTTTTCCTAATTTTGTGTTGTGCCCCATAAGCAAATGAAGGTCCCTAAAGCTTACTCTATACATATCATCATAGTCAACTCTAGTTTGAGGAGGTAGATCTTCCCCAGTTGTATTCTGAGTGCCTTCCAACCTTAGGGACTCATCTTCCAGTACTGTATCACACACTAACCTGGTGCTTTTCATCATGTTTCACTATTCAATATTCGGGTGCCTACAGTGTTGCACTGCTGTTCATAAGATTTTCAGTGACTAAACACTCAGAAGTAGCCTGCCTCTCTTTCTTCCTAGTCTGTCTTATTTTGGAAGCTCAGTTGAAACCTGTTCACCTTGGTACTTAAAATGCCAGTAGCATACCTTCCAACATCCCGGCAACATTCAAGTCACAACAGTACAACAAACTATAGGCTAAGCAAATAATCCAAGAAGCTGGATTATGAAGAAGAGCACGGCATCAGGAAATGGGGAAGACTCACTAGCAACCTGCCATACATAGATGATACAACCTTGATTGCTGAAAGCAAATAGGACTTAATATACTTACTGATAAAATTCAAAGATATGATTTGCACCTCATTGTAAAGGAAACAAAAGTTCTCACCATCATGATAAATGAACAAAGATTGAAGTTGTCCAAAACTTCCTTTTGCCTGGACTCACCATCAACACTCATCAAGGCAGCAGTCAAGAATCAAAAGATATATTGCATTAGGCAAATCTGCTACACAAGATCTCACATATATACACACCCACATTGATGCATTTGAGTTATGGTGCTGGAGAAGAATATTAAAGGTACCATGGGCTGCCAGAAGAACAAACAACTTTGTTTTGAAATAAGTACAACCTGAATGCTCCTTAGAAGCCAAGATGGCCAGATTTCTCATACTTTGGACCTGTTATCAGGAGGGAACAGTCTCTAGAGAAGGACATCATGCTTGGTAAAGAGATGGAATTGGCACAGTGACAGCAACAATGGGCTCAAGCATAGCAGCAGTTGAGAGGATGGCACAGGACTAGGCGGTGTTTTGTTCTCTTGTGTGTAGGGTCTCTATGACTTGAAACCAACTCGACAACACTTAACAATAACAAGTTACCATAATTTGCTAATAATTTTGGTTATTTTATTTTTTAGCATTTCTCACACAATCTTCAAGAGTTGTTGCCCTTGTTGAGATGAAGAAATAGGCTCTGAGGGGTTAAGCAACTGAATGGCATAAATAATAGTTTTATCAATTGCAAGAGTCTGACTGTTTTGAATTCAAATTTTATTTTGATAAAATATAGTATGCTATAAAGACAAAAAGTTACTAAGTCTGTCTCCCTGTTTCAAACAAGACTCTCCTATAAACATTAATATCCTATTTTATCTGTGAAGTTTCCAATTTAGTAAGACAGGAAATATATACACGAGATCTGGGTGAAACAGCATTCAAGCTTAATGAAGTAAACATAAAAACTTGAAAATTGCATCAGTTTTTGCTAAAATGTTTGACTTAACTAAAATGGGCCAGTAACCACAGAAACAAGCTTTCTTATTGTTCATGAGAATTGAATTTAACATATTGATTTCAACTCTCCCCAAATAAATAATTTGATAAAATACTCATTTAACTGCTTTTATTATTAATTTACTTTTAAAGTCCCTCTGCCATGTGGTGTCTAGGAGCAAAACAGATCTGTGTAATTATCAGAAAGTTTATTGGTGCATGGCAAGTGTAAACCACTGGGGTCCCTGGCAACAGTAAAATGGCAAATTAAACCAAAGCCACATGCAACTCAAAGTGAATCACTGGTCAATGAGCATTTAGGAAAGGATGCCAAGCAAATAAACAGTCAGTCCATTAGTTAGTTATTGCCAGCACTAAATGAATAAAACTCTTGAGAAGAAATCTTGGCAGTGTGGTGACAATCTGTGTAAGGTTTGTTGAGTCCTATGGAAATGGCGGAAATGTTCACATGGCTGCTGTGAAACAGAGGAATGTGGGTACAGTGGCTAGGCTTAAAGATGCCCCTTATATGAGGCCCGCTGATGAGCTCCAGTCACTTAATGGCATCCTGAAAAACAGCTGGCACCAACCTCTCAAATATTGATTTAATGTTTACAAATCTGGTTCAGTTTCCAGGCAAACAGCTTATATAAACATAGTGTACCATCTGGTTTCATGGTTCAAGTGTTTCAACTGCACTTCCTCCCCTCTGCTCCAGGTGTGGGGACCATGATTAATATGAGCAGTTTATAGTATCTCTTTACCCCTATAAGGTAGTTAAAGACTAGGCTATATTAGATACAAATTTTGGATACTGGAAGCCTGAGATTTTTCACATAATAGTAGTAAAATTGGAAAACTCTGCTCCTGTAGAAGGTGGAAATTCTAAACCTTCTTGATATATAAATCTGCAGGGCAAGAAGGAAGTGGCTTTTACAGACAGTGTGTACTTTTGTTATGCCACATTTACCACACATTATCAAAGGCAAATATGGGAAAAGGAGAGATTTGAGGAGACAAACAGGTTTTGGACTTTCTGCAAACAGTTATAGTGGTTTGAAGGATGGTAGCCAAGCAGAGTCTGAAAGTGAAGTTCAGGCTGTCCTCAAAGTGTTTGGAATTCAGGCAGTAAAAAGCACTGTCATTAAACCCTGCATTCCTTCCTCACTAATCTGACTCTCCTACAATAGTATCTGCCCAACATGGCTTGGTGGTGGTCATGTGCCGTGTAGTCGGTTCCGACTCATGTCGACCCTGTACAGGGTTTCTGAGACTGTAAATCTTTACAGGAGCAGAAAGCCTCATCTTTCTCCCACAGAATGGCTGTTAGTTTCGAACTGCTGACCTTGTGGTTCGCAGCCCGATTTGTAACCATTATGGTACACTGCAATTCAACAATCTGGGTTTGTAGAATGAAGCTTGAGAAGGTTTGAACTATGCTGGCTTGGGTATTGTTGAACTGTAATTATGTTGAACATAATTACTCAGTAAGGTAAAGCAGGTCTCTTTCTTTTTTCTCAAATGACCACCCATTCACATGTACACAAATACACACACACTCACAAGCACACTCCTACTCAGGATAAGAAAAAGAGAATAACTTTGTGCTAGCAGACTTGAGATATGAGTCTTTCATAAAAATCTGACTCTTTGATTTATATTGCTTTGCACTTTTCTCTTGAGGGACTAAGAGCTGGTGGCCAGGAGCAGATTTGCAGAATGTGCCCTTAGGAGATGTAAATTATTTTATATGCCTGAGTGGGGTTTTGTTTGTTTGTTTGTTTGTTTTTTTAAAAAGAAAAAATGGATAGAGAGAAATACTGTTAACTGATGGTACATGGAGGGGATTATAATCATTGTAATGAAACAAGGTATATGATTTGTTGAATGTAAAACTGATGATATAGCCTGTAAACTTTCACTCAATCCACAATAAAAACCTTAAATTAAAAAAAAAAATCAATTTATCTTGTTCAATGTTGTGTTCTCTATGATTTTACAGCAGTAAAAAAGAGGCAAAGGAACAGATGACAGAAAAAATATTGCTCTATTGTTAATTCACTTTAAATACTTGTTGAAGAATGTAAATTTTAAATAAATAATTGCAGAAATGAGTACATTCTAACACCACTACTATGCAGGAAACCTTCCTTGTCCTCTCCTCTGGATTATGCTGTATACTGATGTTCCTTTGATATCTGATGGTACGTAGTTTTGTTGTTATTTTTGTTATGTGCCATCGGGTCAGCACTGACTCATAGCGACCCTATGCACAACAGAATGACATTCTGCCCAGTCCTGCACCAACCTCATAGTCATTGCTATGCCTGAGCCCATTGCTGCCACTGTGCTAACCCATCTTATTAGGAGTCTTCCTCTTTTTATCCAACCTTCTACTTTATCAAACATGATGTCCTTCTCCCGAGACTGGTCCTTCCTGATAATATGCCCGAAGTATGAGAGACAAAGTTTGGACATCCTCACTTCAAAGGAGCATTCTGACTGCATTTTGTCCAACACTCTTGCTCCTTCCCCATTCTGCTTTCCTTATTTTCTCTAAATAGCCCTGCATCCAAAAATAATGTATACTGAAACTACATTCAGTCTCTGCTTCTAAGGTAGCCAACCCAATATACCTACTATCATAGCAGACTATATATAACTGCCACCTTTTCTCATTGTTCTAGGTGGACTCCACTTTCGTACAGGTGCCCATGCAAAGGCAGCTAAGGAAGTCTTAGAGATCTCCCAGATCATATGAACGGCTTCAGATGTCCTGAGATTGGCTGCTTGCCTCCCTGTGTTCAAAAATATTTGCCCTAATCTTTACCTACTAAGTTCTTAATTTTCTGTTCTTATCTGAGGAGCTCTGTCACTTCTCAGTTCATTTTCTCAAACTTTCAGCCCTTCTATAGAGCTCTGGTTTTCAATATAACTGGAATTCATCCATAACTTTCATTTTTAAACGCTCATCATTACTATTCACAAACACTGAATAAAGTGTTTCGTATGCATGAGGATTTCTACCTCACAAAGATCCTATGGGATCTATAACATCATTACTCCCAAACAAAGAAAACAGAAGGTTAGAAAAGTAAGCAATATCTTAAGTAAACACAAACAAGTAATATATTAAGTAATATCTCCATAGTATATGGAGAAGTCAAGATTCCATAGTTCAGACTCTTAACCCACGGGCTAACTTACCCCAAGAATATTCTACTTTACAACTTAGAAGCATGTTCTCTTTGGTGATTTATTACTTAGTTTCCCTTAATGTTTTATAAGTATAGTAAAATTAGACATTATTTCTAGCAAGAGGAAAGTATGATGGAGAAGTAAGACCCAAATCATCACTACAAAGGTTGTGTGAGAGTAGTCAAGTAACCTAGCTTCTCCAGGCTTTAGTTTATGTAAAAGAAGCTCTGGTAGCATAGTGATTATGAATTGGGCTGCTAACCTCAAGGTCGGCAGTTCAAAACTACCAGCGGTTCCGCATGAGAAAAATGAGTCATTCTGCTCCCATAAAGATTTACAGCCTTGGAAACCTTTGTGCAGGGTCACTATAAGTCAGAACTGACTCCACGGTACTAAACAACAACAAAATGTAGATGATAATAGTAGGTATGGTAGCATTTGTTAGGATGGTTAAATAAATTTAAATACCTTAAGTTCTTAGCAGAGTGCTTAGCAAGTAATAGGTGTTCAACATGAGTCAGAAATTATATTTCTATTTATAAATCCTGTTTCAGATATATTTTTCTGTCACAACTTTATTGCTGAGATAAATATTTTTTTCCTGCTTGCCTTCTACATCAATTGCAATTAATTCTATTTTCACAGTTGGTTTATATGTTTGCTATTTTACTCTTACAGGTACATTACTCATAAGCCTATTTCAACCTAAAGCTAGTGCTGGCCCCACTCAATATTACTCAGTAGCCATCTCAAGGCAACTCCATATTTGTGTCCTCGCTGGGCTTTCCTAGGACAAGAGCTGTCAGCTAAGGCAGTGAGGAGAGCAACCTTTCCACTACTTTGTCTGCAGGTAATGTAATTCCAGCCGTGCTCTCAGCTTAACACTGTGTATGTCCTCCACCCATAACATTTACCAAACTGTTCTAAAATCCACAAAAGAACTATTAAGTTGTTGCTGTTGTTTAATTGAAGTAAATTCTTAAGAAAGTTCAAAACTTTCTACGGCTTCTTTTATTAGATCGCATTCTCCAGTTGACTTCAGTGCCAACTTCTTTCGACTGCCAAAGCCTCACAGGTGTGGTTGGTTTTCTTACGCATTAATTGGGAAGAATTAAGATCCTCGCCAAGTGATGCAGCAGTAATCTCTATTTACTCTGATTTCTTAAGTTCTCTCTTCTCAGGATAAACCTTTTGGTAGCAAAGCAAAGGTGATTTTTCAAGGGTGGTCAAATCTTCCTTCTTTGTGCTTGCTCTGTGAAAAGTAAACATCTTTAACCTATAGTTAAGGAAATAAGAGCCACTTGGAATTGTTTTTACTTTGACATCAGTTATTTAATGAGATATGCTTGCTGAATAAAGAATATAAAATTTAATTGGAGATTTCTTAAGGAAGCTTAAGCATAGTTCAGACTTCATTTTCTTCTCATCATGAATGTTGACCAATTATTCACATCTATATTGCCATTCCAGTAAAACAACTTTCTAGATTTCATGGGGTATTCTGTTGACAGTGGTATTTTTTGCTTGTTTTTCAGGCATCATGCTTATATACAGAAGACATTTTCTCCTTGCTTTTCCATATCAGATACTTCTTGATTTTTTTTAATATGGCAAAAGTAGCAGACAATGGAGTGAAGGAAATCACAATGATTTCAGCATTTGTACTTGGATTTCTCCAATTCAGCTCATAGCATAACTACTCCCACCCAAAAGTGTTCTTAGTTGGACAACCTAATATGGTTTTCCTCTCTCCAGCCACATTTCAAAATCTTCAGAAGTTTAAGTTTACATTTCATTGTCATCTGCTTGGCAGCAGGCAGTGCAGTTGGCAAATGGAGTCAGAGAGAAATCCTGACAGCTGAGTTAATTAGTAGATGGCAGTTTGGAGTGTTGTCAAGCTGCCAGTGGGGATTGTAGGGGTTTGGAATAGAAGTATGTAAAGAGGTTCTCAATGGGTCAAAATATTTGTATTTCTCACATTACTTTGATTTTCTTTTTGTGGGCATCTATGCATTGGGGAAATTCATTAAAATTAATTATTACATGTTAATTCTACTCACAGATGACTGGTGTTTTAATGACATTCACAAAATTTCTCAACATCTTTTTAACAACTTTTATGTGCAAACATTTCTTGGAATACAGCTTATCATATTATCCAATAGGTCTTTCACAACATAAGGGTTCTTCATTTTCTTCATGTCCCTTGTGTTATAACATTGAATCAGGAAATACAGGTTTCTATTCTGTCTAAAATATTTTTTCTGAGGAATGCTAAAATTTATGTAAATATATATATATG
>NW_006408600.1:4381051-4382081 GCF_000296735.1 Chrysochloris asiatica | reverse complement strand
TTTTGGAAGAAGGGCAGCCAAGTGCTCCTTGGAGGCCAAGATGGCCAAACTTTGTCTCTCATACTTTGGACATATCATCAGGAGGGGCCAGTCGCTGGAGAAGGAAAACATGCTTGGTAAGGTGGAGGGTCAGAGATAAAGAGGAAGACCCCCAATGAGATAGCTTGGTCACATGGCAGCATCAATGGACTCAAGCATGGCAACAGTGGTGAGGTTGGCCCATGATCCAGAAGTGTTTCGTTCTGATGTGCATAATGTCGTTATGGGTCGGTACTGACTTGATGGCACCTAACAACAACAAAAACAAATGATCCAGCAATTCCTCTACTTGGTATTTACCCACAAGAAAAAAGAGCCATAACTTGAGTAGACATATGAACACCAATGTTTATAGCAGCACTATTTATAATAGCAGAAATTTGGAGACATCCTAACTTCCCATCAACTGAAGACTGGATAAACAAACTGTGGTACATACACACAGTGGAATATTATGCTACCTTGAAGAATAACAAGGAAGCTGCAAACCACCACATAACATGGATGAATCTTGAGGACATCATGTTGATTGAAATTAGTCAGTCACAATAGGAGAAATACTGCATAGGACCACTACTTTAAAAGACTAAGAAAAAGAACCCATACTAAGTATGTGTGTTTGTGGTGGCGGGGGGTGGGGGTTTCTTTGCTGATTATCAGGATGTGGAGGGTTGAGTGAGGGGAGGGAGGGGAAGATGGAGCACAGGGTAGGAAATAGACACAGGATAGTTTTGGTGCTAGGGAGGGGGCAATGCACAAGAAGGGGGAGGGGAATGGAAGAAAAAAGTGGGTGGGAAAACAATTAGGCAGGTTTGCATGGGCTAAATGGGACAGAGGTATACAATGATGTATGCACATCCTTGGAACAACAGGGCTCTGGGATACAGGGATTGAGACATGGTTGGAATGGGGAGAAGGGGGGAAATAATGTTAATATGCTTGGCTGTCTTTTGACTCTTCATTTCCATGGCATACTATTATAAAATGGACA
>NW_006408600.1:4375822-4380416 GCF_000296735.1 Chrysochloris asiatica | reverse complement strand
AGAAGAGAGGGCATATGTATAGGAGCACCCACACTTGCAGATAATACCCACTTGACCTGGCTTCAATGACTGGATGATCAGAGCTCAACCAGAAGTAGAAAGAAGAGGAAAAAAAGAGTAATCTGATATAATTTGATGAACTTGACCTACACCTATGGATGCAGTAGCTCAAAAGAGGGAACAAATCTTTACAGCAAGGATCATTCCCACCACTCCATACACAGAGTAGACAGGGATGGGCATCTTGAACACTGTCTACCCAAAACGGGGTGGGGGTCTACAAAGGCAAGAAGTAACTGGCTTACAAGCTTTCAAGAGGAATCCTAGATCCAGAGGGCATGGAGGAAGGTCGAATCTTCACTGAGTAGTATCCAATCTGTTGGGCGGGGCTGATGAAAGGAGATGTGGATAGGTTTCTTGTGATGCAGTTATGAATAATCGTTATCAGGATTCTTTGTGAGAGTTGGAAATGTAAAGTTAGACATTTTGCAGCAAAAGGAGGGGAATGATTGACTTTGCAGTCTAGGAACAGAGGTCCCTGGGACCATGTAGGGAGAAGAGCAGAGAACGGAACCCTACCCAGAGAAGCAGTGAAGCCAGAGATGGAGGCAGAGATGATTATGTGGAGAAATGGAACGGCTGGGGAGTTTAGACCCCTAGAATGAGAGGGGCTGTGTGCTGACAACCTGGGGGCAGGCTTGCAGGGTGTACCCTTTGGTTGGTTGATGACACATTGAGGGAATTGTAACCATGGCAATGAAATGATATACGATAGGATGAATGTAAAGCTAATTTTCTCCTATATAAACTATCACATAATTCATAATTGTTGTTGTTGTTAAGTACCGTGGAGTCGATTCTGACTCATACTGACCCTGTACAAGGTTACTGGGGCTGTAAATCTTTACGGAAGCAGTAAGCCTCATGTTAAAACACAAAACATTAAAAAATAATAATAATGGGAGAATAGTTAATCTTATAGTCCAGGAACAGAGGACTCTAGGATCATCAAGGAGAAGAACATGAGAAGAATGCGGGACCCTGTCCAAGGAAACAATGACACCAGAGATGGAGGCAGAGAGGAGGACATGGAGAGAGAGAGAGCAGCTGAAGACTCTGGACTCATGGAAAGTGAAAAGCTGTGTTCTGGCTGCCTGGAGGCAGGCTTGCAGAGTGTGTCCTTTGATTGTTTAAATGATTATATATTCCTGAGTATTTTTGTGTACATCCAAAACAAAAAACAGAGGGAATAGAAGCAAATACTGTTGAATGATGATGTATAGAGGGGATTGTAATCATGGCAATGAAATGAGTGTAAAACCAATGTTCTCCCATGTAAACTATCACCCAATTCACAATAAAAACTTTTAAAAAGTGTACTTAATTCAAAAGTAGCATGTTTTGGAATCCAACTCTTAAATTGAATAGAGCACTGGATATTTGAAGATTACTTCTGTTCAGTAGACAATGCCTGTTAGAGAAGACCCATAATGATAGTTTGACAAATAAACCCTCTGTTTGAAGTTCCTTTATTAATTTAACAGATTTTACCTTGATTAATCTCTTGCTATGCTATTCTAATGTGTAAACTAGAAAAACAAACCCACTGCCATCAAGTTGATTCTGACTCTCAGTAACCCTTTAAAAGGCTCCCAAGACTTTGCATCTTTATGAGGGCAAACAACCTTGTGTTTCACCCAGGAAATGACTGGTGGGTTTGAACTATTAACCTTTCAGTTAGCAGCCCAATGCTCATCATACAATGCCATCAAGGATTATATGTTCTAATGCACTGTGCTCTAACATATGTTACAACTCATATCGACCATGTATAGGGTTTCTGAGGAGCAGCTGGTGGGTTTGAACTGCCAGCTTTAGTGATCAAAGTGACCTTTTGGTCCAGTCCTTATCTAACAATGCCACACCAGGACTCAATTCTACTGTATGTTGTTGTTGTCAAGTGCCATCGAGTCACTTCCAACCCATGACGACCCTGTATAGGGTTTCCAAGGAACAGCTGGTGAACTTGAACCTCCAACCTTGTGATTTAAGCCAAATTTGCAGTCCAGTGCATTAACCCGCAGCGCCACACCAGGACTCCTATGCACACAAAAGTAAAGTTGAAAATCAGTGGGAAACAAGGTTCTTTAGAGTTCTCTTATTAAATTGACATTATGTTGTACATTTGTTGGGTTATTTCCAATAAAAGACAATATTTACCATATATGTATATACATATATACATTATACATGCACACACATACATATATATAATATATAAAATAAAGGCTTCAAAAATTAATGGAAAATTTTTATTATTTTTAATTCATTTTCCGTAAATGTTTTAAGCCTAGTGAACATTTTATTGTTTTTAAAGTGGAAATTATAAAAATGATGTGACTGGGGAACTAATTTTGAACTGAACCTTACATTTGTTAGTCCTGACGTCAAGAAAGATATCTTAATACTAAATTGAGGATAACATATTTTAAGGACAAATATAAGGACTGCCACATGGCAAAGGTTTCATTATTCTCTTTTTGATATTAAAGATAGAAAGAAGCAAGCAATGTGCTGTCATTTTAAAGGCCAGGCTGTGATGTAAAAGGAGATGCAGCGAGTGAGCCCCTCAGGTCTCCAGGCTTGTCTTGGCTTGGGGCTTGTAAGCAAATGAATTAAAGGTAATTAAACCAGCAGTAGCTTTCACATAAAGGATAATTCAAGCAAACTAAAACTAGCTGGAAGTTGAATCAGTTTTGATAAATGATGTGCCGGCCTTTGATGCTCCAATGGATGGTAGCTATGAGATGAATTGAAGTCGCAATTGGCAATGGGCATTGCAGTGAAACTGAGGTTATTGAATCATATTCCAAAATACTGTCTTTAAATCTCATTCCCCATTTTTGTTCATTTTAATATATAGCAATCATTCTTCAGCTTGGCTTAGCAAAATCATATACTACCACTTCACACACACATATGATTCTATTTTTGATTCTTTAAAAAGCTTTTTTTTTAAAATTTAAATCTCTCCTGCTCCATGGTGGGTCAGAAGCACAGATGCTGAGTCTGTGTAAAACGGCCTAGAAAGCAAAGCACATGTTTTAATCTGATGTCTAGGCTGCATTTAAAAAAAAAAAATTGGATTGAAAAGGATTAGATTAGATTAGACCTTCTGGATTTAAAAATGTTAAAGCTCCATTTATGCTTTAACATAATCTCTTTCTACTCTCTGGAGCCATCAAGCCAAGTGCAGTCTTGGGTAGCTTTTTTATTATTATTAAATTTTAGTCCTTTCTTAAACAACCGACTTTCATATTTGTAATAGAATAAAATCCTCAGAGACTGAGGTAAAATTTCTTTTGACCTGCTGCTTAAGGAAAGCCTTCTGATTTTTATCACTGTTATGCACACATGCACAAATATAGATACATACAGATATGAATAGCTAGTTTTATATCTAAATAATAGTGCAGATACTTGACTACTATTAATTTCTGTGATGTTATGGTTGCTAGGACAATTCATTATAGTAAAGACATTTTATGGCTCAATTTGACATACCTGTTAACTCTAATCTCTGGAAATACAAAAGACAAATAACTATACACCATGTTTCAGCTATTGGATTTCTGAATACAAATAGACCTGTTTTGCAGTTTTGAAAAATAAAATTACATTTGGATTATACGTAAAGTGTTCCAAGATGGAAAACTGAAAAGTTTCATTTGCAAGATTAGTGAAAAATTCCTTTAGCAGGTATCTTTAATTTTTTTTTTTAATATTTAATTATTGTCTTTCTGAAATACAAAAGCATAAGGGCTGAGACTGACTTATAAACATGTACAGGTTTTGTCTTTAAATGCCCTTGAGCATACAGTTCTTAAAATTACTGCACTCACAGATTATCAGTGTCCTTGTGGGACTACAGGATAAACACAGGACTGCTAACTACAAGGTCTGCTTAGAAAACTCCATATGACCAACAACGAGACAGTTCAAGCTCCACTAGCTGCTCCATGGGAGAAAGATAAGGCTTCTGTTCCTGTAAAGATTTAGTCTCAGTATGAATTGGAATCAACTCAAAAGCAATTGGTTTGTCTTGGGTTTAGCAACATAGATGTAAGATTTATGGCTTGCTCGAGATAGAGAAGTACTATCATATTCTAAAACATAAATGACACTCTTATCTAACCCAGAAGCCCACAGCATATAAACAAATTATTTTAAAATTAAATAAATTATTTTTAACTGAGACTACAATATGGTCAGTCTTGGAAAGAGAAATATTCGTTTCCTTATTGTCATTGACATGTAAGGTGCCATAAATCATTATCATTGAATTGACTTTGACTCATGGAAATGCTATTTAGGACAGAGTAGAGCTGCTCCTTTGGATTTCTAAAACTGCAAACCTTTATGGGTGCAAACCACCAGACTGCCTCATCTTTCCCGCATGGAGTGTCTGTTGGGTTTGAACAGTTACATTTAGCAGCCCAATGCTTAACCCACTATACCACCAGGGTTCCTTAGTGTGTCATAACCCCAAACCCTACTGTCATCGTGTCTATTCTGATTCAGGTTGTTTTTTATG
>NW_006408600.1:4373427-4375722 GCF_000296735.1 Chrysochloris asiatica | reverse complement strand
CACAAAGTCACTGTACAAAAAGGAAATGGTTGATGTTCAACCATTTCAAGAAATAGCTTATATGTATATATCCTATATATATATGGTGGTGGTTGTTATGTACCGTGGAGTAGGTTCCAACTCATAGTGACCCTGCATAGGGTTTCTGAGGCTTTAAATCTTTATGGGAGCAGAAAGCCTCATATTTCTCCCACAGAACCACTGGTAATTTCAAACTGCTGACCTTGAGATTAGCAACCCAATTTGTAACCACAACACTACCAGAGCTCTCTCTGTCTCTCTTTATATATTTATATATATTTTTGGGGGGGTGTCCTGGTGTATTTCCTCATATATCTCCATTCTCAATTGATGATAGATAGATGATCAATTGATAGATAGATAAATAGATAGATAAAGACAATATAGCTACACATATTTTATACATAGAACCCAGAGTTGCCAGTACCATTAGCTCTTTAAGAAAATGTTTTGGAACAAATTGTGACTTTTTTTGACAATAGTTTTTAAAGTATTTTCATCTGCATAACTGATTTTTAGATTTATCTACAATGACAATAAAAAGGCTACTCAGAGGAATACAATAGACAGACCATGTTGTTCACTACTCCTCTTAGAGGTGTATAACATACCCTAGAACTTTTTCAATTTATTTCTCTTATCCCATTTGTGCAGAGTAGAATTGTGATCTATAGTATTCATGGCTGAGACATTTTGGGTTTCTTTACTAAAGAACTGAATAAAAAGCATAGGACATGAAGGCATTTTCAAGAAATTTAGAATGACTCCATGCTTAGATATATCAGGAATTGGCGAATGGACTGGGGATGGGAGTAGAGCTAAATGTCCAGAGAAGATAAAAGAGATTCCTGTCACCAATTCCTGTCACCAATTCTACTCAAATTATTCCAGGAAATGGAATTTTATTCCACAACCTATATGACTATCCAGGGAAGATACTAAGCCATGTTAATATCACAGATTCTCTTTTAATAATCACTTTGTCACCAAGAAATAATCAAGGAATAGCAGAGCACGGTGAGAAATTTATGTTTGTGTGGGGAAGGTGGGAAAAGAATATGAATTGAACTATGGTTGTTTGATTGTACTGGGGGTTGGACTGTGGTGGTGTCAACCAGAGAGACAGAAGTTCAACAGTAGAATTGAGAGGTACAAGAGTGATCTTGTGGGAGGTGAAGAACTCCTATTTGGAAAGAGAATATTTGTAGAATTCTTTAGGTGGACATAAACATCATTTGCCTATCTTGATGAAATGGGAAGTTCTGAGGGTGCATTAAGAATAAATGTTTTTGAAAATATAATATCAAAAGTGTACTTGTTCCTAGAAACAAATGAGAACAAAAACACAACATACCAAAATATTTGGGACATGGTGAAAGTGGTGCTGAGTGAAAATTTATTGCAATAAATGCACACATCCCAAAAGAGGAAAGAACCAAAATTAACACATTAACATAGCATCTACAACAATTAGAAATGGACAAACAGAGGTAACCTATAGCCACAAAAAGAAAAGAAATAATAAAGATTAGAGCAGAAATAAATGAGATGGAAAACAGAAAAACTATAGAAAGCATCAACAGGACAAGAAGCTAGTTCTTTGAAAGGATTAATAACATTGACAGACCATTGGCAAACCTAACAAAAGAAAAGAAAAGAGGGAGAAGACACAAATAACACGCATTAGAAACAATATGGGCGATGTCACAATGGAACCAAATGAAATCAAAAGGATAATAACAGAATATAATGAAGGATTGTACTTCAACAAATTTTGAAAACTTAGAAGAGATGGATACATTTTTAGAAAAACACGACCTATCTAAACTTATACACACAGTGAAGTAGAAAAACCTGAAAAGACCCATAACAAAAGAAGAAATTGATAAGGTCATCAGAAAACCCAAACAAAAAGAATTTCAGGTCCAGATGGCTTCATTGGTGAGTTCTACCAAACATTCAGAGAAGAGGTCACCAATTCTGCTCAAATTATTCCAGATTATAGAGGAGGATGGAAAACGTCCTAATACATTTTATGAAGCAAGCACAACCCTCATACCAAAACCAGGGAAAGATGTCACTAAGAAAGAAAATTATAAAACAATATCCCTCATGAACATAGATGCAAATATTCTCAACAAAATCCTAGCCAACAGACTCCAGTAGCACATCAAAAAGATAGTACATCATGATCAAGTGGGAATCATATCAGGGATGCAAGGATGCTTCGACATTAGAAAAATGATCAATGGAATCCATTGATTAATTGATTAA
>NW_006408600.1:4371908-4372984 GCF_000296735.1 Chrysochloris asiatica | reverse complement strand
ACTGAAAAGGACATTAAGAAAGCATTACCATTTATAATAGCAGCCCAAAGGATGAAATATCTTGGAATACATGTAACCAGAGAAACAAAGAACTTATACTAAGAAAACTACAAAACACTACTGCAAGAAACCAAAAGAGACCTACAACAATGGAAGAATGTACCATGCTCCTAGATAGGAAGACTCAACATTGTGAAAATGTCACTACTGTCCAAAGCATTTTACACATATTATGCAATCACAATCCAGATTCCAATGACATTCTTCAAAGAGATGGAAAAGCCAATAACAAACTTTATATGGAAAGGAAAGAGACCCAGGATAAGGAAAGCACTGCTTAAGAATAAGAATAAAGTTGGAAACCTCTTACTCCCTGACTTCAAAATTTATTAAATGGGTAGAGTGGTCAAGACAGCTTGGTACTGATACAATGAATTATGCATTGATTAATGAAACAGAATTGACAATCCAGAAATTAACCCAACCACATACAGCCAACTGATTTTTGACAAAGTACCTAAATATATTGCATGAGGAGGTGATAGTCTCTTCAACAGATGGTGTTGGCAGAACTGGAAAGCGATATGCAAAACATTGAAACAAGACCTTCACCTCACGCCTTATACAAAAACCAAATCTACATGGATTAAAGACCTATATGTGAATCCCAGAATTATGAAGGCCATCGATCAAAAACTAGGGACAAATGTGAGAGCACTAAGTCCGGAAATACACAGACTACAAAACATTTTGAAAACTACACAAACAAAAGTAGACAAAATAGATGATTGAGACATATTAAAAATTGAAAACGTGTGTGCATCAAAAGACTTCACCAGATGAGTTAAAAGAGAACCCACTGAATGGGAAAAAATATTTTGCAATGACCTATCACATAAGGGACTCATTTCTAAAACATATAGGAAACTACAACACCTCTACCAGAAAAAAGACAAATATTCTAATTAAAAAATGGGCACAGGACATGAACAGACACTTCATCAAAGAGGGATCCAGGCAGTGAACAAACATATGAAGAAATGATAAGGATCGCTAACCATTAGAGAGATGTGAAC
>NW_006408600.1:4367727-4371808 GCF_000296735.1 Chrysochloris asiatica | reverse complement strand
CACCACACCAGGACTCCTGTAAATTTTCAGGGGATCAGAAAACCTCATATTTTTCCTGCGGAGTAGCTGGTAGGTTTGAATTGTCAACCTTGCAGTTGTGTCTTATAATCAAACTAAATACTAATTCACTCTCAGAGTGTTAAGTGTCATTGAGCCGATTCTGACCCATAGTGACCCTGTATAGGGTTTCCAAGGAGCAGCTTGTGAGCTTGAACCACGAGCCTTGCAGTTTAACTGACTTTGCAGTCTGTTTGTAGCTCTCTTTGTAGCTCACAGCGCCACAAACTCATCATTATAATTGAAAATGAAAATGAGTTCTCTCACATAGGAAATTAAAAATTTTACCTGCTTTTACCTTGTGATTTCTACTTTTCAGATTTTGCTATAAAGTTAAATGTTTTACTTGGAGGATAAAGGAAAGTCATGTTTAATGTTTTATCCCTGCCCATCTAAAAATAAACCACTGATGTTTCCATTAGTGAAACCTTATGGTACTTACCAAGAAGAAGACAGAATCTAGAATTTATCATTCTTTTCCATAAAAACAATACCCATCAATAATCAAATCATTTCATGAGATGAAATCCCTCTATATAGAAATATCCCAGATAATAAATGGAGAAGAAATTATAAAATTGAAATGTCTCTATTTTGCAAGCCCAAATGAAGAAAAATAAAAAATGGATGGATTTTATGGTCCTTAATGGCTGCTAACATTATAGAATGAGGGGAAACAAACAGATGTTGTGGGCATCCAGAGGTAATTCACAACACAACAATTGAAGTTTCTCATAAAAAAGTCAAACCTGAACCTGATCAATCATTACCCACAAATTTATAGGAAAGATAAGATCAAGAAACATATTAAATATTACAATTGTGTGGAGTCCACAAAATTCTGACTATAGGAAATCCATGTGGCAGACAACCTGGTTTGCATATGGAGTTTAGCCAAAGACAAGAGAGACAAAGATGGAGATAGATGAAAAGAAAGATAAGGAGGAGTGTAGGGTAGGAGAAAGAGAAATTATAGTATATAAAAATGTAAAAGTCCTGTTAACCAATTGCAAAGTATGGAACTTACCTTCAACAGCAAAATTGGGAAAAAAAGAAAAGAAAACTAATCTAGGAATTATATTTTCAATAAGATCTGTAACAGCTGTGAAATTCAAGAATATTTCAAATAGTATTCTGCTCCGAGAACAATTCTGGAAAGACAGCAGTTCCACAAGCTGTAAGTAGTTTCTTTTTTCAGAAATATCAGTGTCTCTAGAAAAATAGAAATGATACTGCACTTAGTGAGGCCTTGAATTCAGTCAAGTTAGAGCCTTTACCAAGCTTCCAAAGAGCTGTGCAGTAGCTCTTAGAGTTAGTATACTATTTCCACTTTCACAAACCAAACCATAGCAACTTAATTAAACTTGAGTTGAGTCACTAAAGGACATTAAGCTACATCAGCAAAGTTGGTTTTAGCAGTTACCATGGCCACACATATTTTTTTCTGAGTAAACTAATTTAGCATACATTTACAAAACATAAACATTTAATATTAGTAGTTAATATCCAGATTCTAGTTCTTGAAAATATACAGAATTAAAAAACAAGAACTATGAAAGAAGGAAGGAACACGAAAAGTACTAATAATAAGCATTTATACTGAGGAATAAGGAGTTGACAGTTTGAACCCACCAGCACCTCTTCAGAAATCCTATACAGGGTTTCTCTGAGTCAGAACCAACTCAACAGCATCTAACAACAACAACAAATTACTATTAGAGAGATGCATTTTTTAAGAAAAGTGAAAGAATTAATGAGGTGCAATTTATACAACACACACAAAAAAAACAACAACACAAAACTTCACAATAAAAATAAGGAAGAAAAATCTTAAACCTGCGGAAGTGAAATATTCCTACAATACATTATGCTAAAAGGTACTTATTTCATTTGCAATTTGCATTTATATACATATATATATATTAAATGTGGGGAAAAACCAGCAAGGGACACATTATGTTACAAGGTAATTATTTCCTTGGTATTTGCTATTTAAAGAAGCAATAGCTTTACTTGAATAGCATACAGATTGAATGAGAATACATATTATTAAATTGGGCATGTCTTTAGCTCAGAGATATACACTATTTTTAAATACTTACATTAAAAAGCTATCGTTATTTTCTGTGTATTTTTTGTTCCTAAAAATTTGAGATACAAGGCAATTTTTTATATCAAATCTTTTTAAAAAATCTGTTTACAGTGGTTCAAGAAAGTCTTTGAATTTCTAATTATTTACTGATTTTAGGTTCCATTTGCATTTTCATTTAAAAACATGAAATGGGCTCATATTGTGAATTTCTTACATCCTAGAAATAATATATGTCCTTCTATAGCTAATGCGTATACGGACAAAATTCCTCCATCAGTATTAATACACATTAAAAAACTGGTGATTTGTCAGTATGAGGTCATGCTTACATATAAGAAATTAGAACGGAATACTCTAAAGTACAATCACTATGGGCAGAAATTTCACTGTGGCTACTCTCTGAACTTGACTTTTGTTATTGAAAGATTCTCTGGGAAAATTATTGAATGAGGCAGAAAGCATCAAAGGAGGATGAAAGGATACACAGAGTAACTGTACCAAAAGGAAATGGTTAATATTTAACCATTTCAAGAGGCAGCATATGATCAAGTGCCAATGATACTGCAGGAGGATGTCAAAGTGCATTGAAGGAACTGGCAAAGAACAAGGTACCAGGAATTTGTTGCTAAGTGCCGTCGAGTCGGTTCCGACCCATAGCGACCCTGTACAGGAATAGATAGAATAAAAATTGAAATCTTTCAAGAAAGTGAGGCGGCACAGGAGGCACTCACTCATCTCTGCCAAGAAATTTGGAAGACAACTATCTAGCTGACTGATTGGAAGAGATGCATATTTGTGCCCATTCCAAAGAGAGGTGACCCAACGGAATGCGGAAATCATCGGACAATCTCTTTGATATCTCAAGTGAGTAAAGTTTTGCTAAAGGTAATACAGAAACGGCTACAATCATACTTTGCAGAGAACTTCCAGAGGTTCAAGCTGGATTCAGAAGAGACGGAGGATCTTGGCTGAAAGCAGAGAATATCAGAAAGATGTTTACCTGTTCTTTATTGACTAGGCAAAGGCTTTTGATTGTGTGGAACATGACAAGCTATGGAAAACATTGCAAATTATGAGTATTCCGGAGCACTTAATTGTGCTCATGAGGAATCTGTACCTGGACCAAGAAACAGTTGTTTGAACAGAACATGGGAACACTGAATGTTTTAAAATTTAAAAAGGTGTGTGACAAGGTTCTATTCTTTCACCATACTTATTCAACCTGTATGCTGAGCAAATAATATGAGAAGCTGGGTTCTATGAAGAAAAATGTGGTATCAGGACTAGAGGAAAACTCATTAACAACTTGTGATATGCAGATGATGCAACCTTGCTTGCTGAAAGTGAAGAGGACTTAAAACATTTACTGAAGAAGATCAAAGACCACAGCCTTCGGTATGGATTGAATCTCAAGGTAAAGAAAACAAAAATCCTCACCACTGGACCAATAAACAACATTCTTATCAACGGAGAAAAGATGGAAGTTGTCAAGGACTTCGTTCTTCTTGGATCAACTATCAACACTCATGGAAGCAGCAGTCAAGAAATCAAATGACGTATTGCATTAAGCAAATCTGCTGCACAAGAACTTTTTAAAGTGTTGAAGAGCAAAGATGTCAGCTTGTGGACTAAGATGCGCCTGACCCAAGCCATGGTATTTTCAATAACCTCATATGCATACAAAAATTGGACAATAAATAAGGAACACCATAGAAAAATTAATGTTTTTGAGTTATGGTGTTGGAGGAGAATATTGATAGTGCCATGGCTGCCAAAAGAACCAATAGATCCATTTGGAAGAAGTGCAGCTAGAGTGCTCCTTGGAGGACAAGATGGCCAAACTTTGTTTCTCATACTTCAGACGTATTGTCAGGAGGGACTATTCACTGGAGAAGGATATCATGTTTGGTAAGATGAAGGGTCAGAGAAAAA
>NW_006408600.1:4365037-4366144 GCF_000296735.1 Chrysochloris asiatica | reverse complement strand
TCACCACTGGACCAATAAACAACATTCTTATCAAGGGAGAAAAGATTGAAGTTGTCAAGGACTTCATTCTTCTTGGGTCAACTATCAACACTCACGGGAGCAGAAGTCAAGAATTCAAACGATGATTGCATTAGGCAAATCTTCTGCACAAGACCTTTTTAAAGTGAAGAGCAAAGATGTCAGCTTGAGGACTAAGGTTTGCCTGACCCACGCCATGGTATTTTCAATAACCTCATATGCATGCAAAAGCTGGACAGTGAATAAGAACCATCATAGAAGAATTGATGCTTTTGAGTTAAGGTGTTGGAGGAGAATATTGAAAGTGCCATGAGCTGCCAAAAAAACCAATAGATCTGTGTTGGAAGAAGTGCATCCAGAGTGCTCCTGGGAGGCCAAGATGGCCAAACTTCATCTCTCATACTTCAGACATATTGTCAGGAGGGATTAGTCACTGGGGAAGGATATCATGTTTGGTAAGGTGGAGGGTCAGAGAAAAAGATGAAGGCCCCCAATGAGATGGATTGGTTAAGTGGCAGCATCGATGGACTCAAGTGTGGCAACAGTAATGAGGTTGGCCCAGGATCGGGCAATGTTTCGTTTTGCTGTGCATAGGGTCGGTATGAGTCAGTGCTGACTCGATGGCACCTAACAACAACAACAACAATAAAAACAACATGTATCTTGAACAATGAGCTCTTCTCCCTTGATGGTCCCAGGGTCCTCTGTTTCTGGATTGTAAGATTAACTGGTGGTTATGTGCCCTAGAGTTGGTTCTGACTCATAGCAACCCTGTACAGGGCTTCCAAGGTTGTAAATCTTTACAGGAGCAGAAAATTTCGTCTTTCTCCCGTGGAACAGCTGGTAGTCTCAAACTGCAGACCTTGCAGTTTGCAGCGCAATTCATAACCACTACCCTACCAGAGCTCTTTATAAGACTAACTATTCCCCCATTTTTGTTACAAAACTTCTACCTTTACAATTGTGACAGTCGCCACTAGTCATGATAACATTCACTCACTATCGAATCATAAGAATCTTATCCCCATCTCTTTGTACCAGACCACCTAGACAAGCTGAAAACTATGCAGTGGGGACTCTGTCTTCCTC
>NW_006408600.1:4357754-4364702 GCF_000296735.1 Chrysochloris asiatica | reverse complement strand
TTTTTGTATCTTCCTCTAGTCGAGTTCTGATTATCAAGCCATTGAAGCTAGGTCAAATGCGTACTATCTGCAAGTTTGGGTGTTCTTGTGTTTCTATCCTCACTTCATATAGCTGGATGCTCCACTCTCAGCTCTAGCCCTCTGTGGCTATGTCCTTGTCCATGGGCTCAGGTGTCCCCAGTTTTTGCCACACTTTGGACCAACTAGCTCTTCGTTTGCTCCCTCTCATCTCCAAGTCAATGGGAGTCTATGGAATGTGTTGTACTCAGCCCGTTTCTTCATTGCTGTCTCTCCCCCTCTTCTACTCACCAGTAGACCAGTGTGGTCACCAGCAAGTTTACATGCCTGCTCATGTGTTCCCTTTGAGTTTCAGTCTCAGAGGGGGGTTTGTCCTGGAGGGACTTGATTGCTTGCCTCTTTAATGTCTTTTTAATGACCTTTTGCTTTCTTCCTTCATGATATGATTCCACAATTCTTCTGGTTTTTTTTGGTTATTAGTGTCTAATGCTTCAAATCAACAATGGGCTTCAGTGTAACAAAAATTGTGAGGGTGGTGTAGGACCCGGCAGTGTTTTGTTCTATTTTGCATAGGGTCACTATGAGTAAGAAACAACCTGACAGCACCTAATAACAGTATTAACATGTATCAAATATGTTTTTAAGATAATTTCTAAATTCAGGCAGAATATAATCAAGGTTATATTTTATTCTTGTCGATTTATTTTAATTTTCTTCAGTTTCAGCCTGAACTTGCATATGAGTAACTGATGGCCTGTTCCACAGTCTGCCTCTGGCCATCTTTTGGCTGATGATTATTTTTCTTGTTATTGTTGTTAAGTGCTAGCAAGTCAATTCCAATTCATAGCAACCCCACCTAGGGTTACTGAAGAGCAGCTGATAAGTCTGTACTGTTGGCCTTGCAGTTCAAACCAACCTTGCTGTCAAGTGCGTATCCTACAGTGACTGATGACCTTGAGCTAAAATCATCTCTTTAAGGACTAAGGTGCACCTAACCCAAGTCATGGTATTTTCAATAAATTCATATGTTAAAGTTAGACACTGAATGAGAAAAACTGGAGAAGAATTAATGCATCTGAATTGTGGTGTTGGTGAAGAATGTTGAATGTACAGTAGTACTGCAAGAAGAATACACAAATTTGTATTGGAAGAAGCTGTACAGCTAGAATGCCTCTTAGAAACAAGGAAGGCAAGACTTCATCTCATGTATTTCATCTCATGTACATAATGTCCTTTTCTCCTCTCTCTTTTCTACAATTTTAGACTACAGTATCCAATCTGTCTTTTTCGCTGTTGCTGTTGTTTTTTTTGGTCCCCTCTTTACATTTAGGGGGCTCTTTCTCTCCCTATACTGTGGTCATCTAGTCAAGCTACAAGCACACCCTATAAAATCCCACCATCCAGGCAAGAACCAATATTAGCTGTCATATACCAGGTAGACAGCCAACACCTGTGACAATTACACTGAGCTGAGTAATAAGAAGAGTGAAAAGGGAAGATCATCTCCTGATCACATCTATCTATAGTAATCACACCAAAACACACATTCATCTAAGTATTAAGTATTAAGGTCACAGCTAACTACTGAACAAGCCCAAGAAAGAGACGGCCATCTCTAGACATGTCTAGAAACAAGATAAAGTTACTGAGACAAATGAACTGGATGTAGAGCTACACTCCATATTGGAAAGATGGCAGGCTTTGAAAATGCCTTAGAAGGAATTCAGAAAAATGATAAAGAAATGTATCACAACACTTTACAGAGGAGTTGAGAGAAAATAATGAAGAAGTCAGGAAAGTGCTATAGGAACAATCAATTAAGATAGATACAGCTTTGGAAACAATTCAAAGCCTACAAAAAGAGGTCCAAACCAAGTGAGATTCATACCAGGGATGCAAGAATGGTTCAGCATTAGAAAAACAATCAATGTAATCCACCATATAAATAAGAAAAAAGAAACAAATCACATGATCATATAAATTGATGCAGAAAAGGCATTTGACAAAATCCAACATCCATTCATGATGAAACACTCAACAAAGTAGAATTTGAAGGGAAATTCCTCAACATAATTAAGTGCATATATACAAAACCAACAGCTAACATAATTCTCAATAGAGAGAAGTTGAAAGCCTTCCCCTTGCAAACAGGTACCAGACAAAGATGCCCTTTATCACCACCCCTATTCACTATTGTTATGAATGTCTTGGCCAGAGCTATAGGCAAGACAGGGAAATTAAAGTCATCCAAATTGGCAAAAAGTAAGTAAAACTCTCTCGATTTGCAGATGATATGATCCTATACATAGAAAACCCCAAACACTCAGGCTTCATCTCTCATACTTTGGACACATTGTCTGGAGAGAACAGTCGCTGGAGAAGGATGTCATGCTGGGTAAGGTGGAGGGTCAGAGAAAAAGAGGAAGACCCCTAACAAGATGGATCAGCCATGTGGTATCATTGATGGCATCAAGTGTGGAGGCAGTAGTGAGGTTGGCCCAGGATCAGATATTGTTTCGTTCTGCTATGCATGGGGTCGCTATGAGTCGGTTCCAACTTGATGGCACCTGACAACAACAACAATAATGACAGCATTGAAAATGAAATTAGGAAAACAATACCATTTACAATAGTCACGCAAATGATGAAATATTTAGGATTAAATATAACCAGAAGAACAAAGGACCTATACAAAGAAAACTATAAAACACTACTACAAAAAAAAAAAAAAAAGACTTATAAGAATGGAAGAATACACCATGTTCCTGGACAGGAAGAATTAACATTGTGAAACTATCAATACCACCCAAAGCAATCTACACATATAATGTAATTCCAATCCAGATTCCAATGACATTCCTTAGAGAGATGTAAAAAGCAATTGCAAACTTTATATGGAAAGGACCGAGATCCAGGATAAGCAAAGCACTGTTTAAGAATAACAAAGTTGGAGGCCTCTCACTCCCTGATTTCAAAATTTACTAAATGGCTATAGTGGTCAAAACAGCCTGTACTGGTACAATGAAAGATACATAGATTAATAGAACAAAATTGAGAATCCAGAAATTAATCCATCCACATACACCCAACTAATCTTTGACAAAGGGCAAAAAGTGCATTGCGTGGGGAAGACATAGTCTCTTCAACAGTTGCTGCTAGCAGAACTGGAAATGGATATGCAAAAGATTGAAACAAGACCTTACTTCACGCCATATAGAAAACCAACTCAACATGGATTAGAGACCTAAATGTGAACCAGAATTATAAAGGTCATCAATGAAAAATAGGGACTAATTTTAGGGCTGTAATCCTGGGCAAACACAGACTACCAAACATTGTAAAAATTGCGCACACAAAAAAAGACAAAATAGATGATTGAGAGATTCTAAAAATTAGAAGTGTATGTGCATCAAAGGATTTCACTAAAAGAGTAAAAAGGGAACCCACAGAATGGGTAAAAATAATATTTTGCAGTGACATATCAGATGAGGGACTAATCTCTAAAATCTATAGGAAAATACAAGACCTCTATAAGCTGTGGGGTAATGCGCCAGACTGCAAAGCCGTTTGAACTGCAAAGTTGGTGATTCAAACTCACCAGCTGCTTCTCAGAAACCCTAAACAGGGTCGCTATGGGTAAGAATCGACTCGGTGGCACTTAACAACATAAGAAAAAGAGAAGTAAACCAATTAAAAAATGGACACACGACATAAACAGACACTTTCATAAAGGAAGACATATAAGCAGCCAACAAACATCTGAAGAAATGTTCATGATCATTAACCATTGTTGTTGTTATGAAGTGTCATTGAGTCGATTCCAACCCATAGCAACCATGTGTAGAGTTTCCAAGGTGCAGCTGGTGAGCTTGAACAACTAACATTAGCCATTAGAGAGATGCAAATTAAAACAACAATGGGATATCATCTCACACCAGCAATAACAGCAAAATTAAAAAATTCAGAGGACAATAAATGCTGAAGAATATGTGGAGAAACTGGGACCCTCCTACGTTGCTGGTGGGAATCCAAAATGGTCCAACCACTCTGGAAAACAGTATGGTGCTTCCTCAGAAAGTAGGAAATAGAAATGCGATAGGATCCAGCAATTCTTCTACTTTGTATATATCCACAAGAAATATGAGCCATAACACGAGTAGATATATGCACATCAATGTTCTTAGCTGCACTATTCACAATAGCAAAAAGGTGGAGACAGCCTAAGTTCCCATCAATGAAAGAATGGATAAACAAACTTTGGTACATACATACAATGAAATATTATGCTACCTTGAAGAATAACAAGGAAGGTGTAAGCCACCACATAACATGGATGAACCTTGAGGACATTATGTTGAGTTAAATTAGTCAGTCACAAAAAGACAAATACTGCATAAGACCATTATTATAAAAACTTAAGAAAAGATACCTATACTAAAGGGGGGGAAAAATTATTGGTTACTGTAGGGCATGAGGTAAAGGGGTTTAAGAGAGGTGGAGGGAGGTGATGGTAGAGCACAGGGTAGGGGGCAGACACAAGAAGAGGAAGAGGGTGGAAGAACAAGAAATGGGAATGCTGAGACAGGTTTCCATGGGTTAAATGGAAGAGGTAGTAATGCATGCTCAAACTTGGAACAATAGGGCTCTATGATACAGGGATGGAGGCATAGTCTGAAGAAGGAAAATAATACTAAGATACTTGATTGTCTTATGAATATTGGTTTCCATTGCCTGCTATTGCAATATAGACACTTGAGTAGGATAGAAAGGAATATCGGGAAACATGGTTACAGAAAGCTTGTAAGCCCATATTCAGCCTATAACTGATTGGAATTCCTAAAAGGCGTTCTTGAACTTGCCCAGTAAAATGGGCCTCTTTTGGAGCCTTTGCAGTGTATAGGTCCTTAGGTGTAATCCTGAATCCCATCCAGAACCTTCTGAGGTGAGGCATTCCCACTAGAAAGGACATGCAAACCTGCATAGGACAGCTAGATTGACAGAAGATACATCTTCAAAGAAATATCATCATGAGGAACCCCAAACAGGTTGTAGCAGTGTGATTGGCTACTACAAGAACAGACAGGTTGTTCACCAGGAGGCCATCAGGGCAGGCAGTCAGAAATCTTCTGGAAAAACCCCCCTCTGGGACTGATACTCAATGGGAACACATGAGCAGGCATGCAAGCTTGCTAGAGACCACATCAGTCTGCTGGTGAGTGGAAGAGAGGGAAAGGCAGCAATAAAGAAATGGGCTGAGTTCAACCATGGTCCATAGACTCCTATTGACAGGGAGATGAGAGAGAGAAGAAAGGCTGATTGGTCCAAAGTGTGGTGAGACCTAGGGACAGCTAAGCCCATGGATAAGGACATAGCCACAGAGGGATAGAGCTGAGAGTGGAGCAGCCAGCTGATATGAAGTGAGGGTAAATGCACCAGAACACCCGAAGTTGCAAATAGTATTCATTTGCCCGAGCATCGATGGCTTGATAATCAGAACTTGGCTTGTTGTTGTTGTTGTTAGGTGCCATTGAGTGAGTGCCGACTCATAGCAACCTTATGCACACCAGGAAGAAACACTGCCTGGTCCTGGGCCAACCACTCTATTGTTGCCATGCTTGATCTCATTGATGCTGCCACTTTGCCAATCCATCTCGCTTGGGGGTCTTCCTCTTTTCCTCTGACCCTCCACTTTACTGAACATGATCTCCTCCAGCAACTGGTACCGCCTGACAATATGTCTGAAGTATGAGAGACGAAGTTTGGCCATCTTGGCCTCCAAGTATCACTCTGGCTGCACTTCTTCCAACACAGAACTACTAGTTATTTTGGCAGCCCATGGCACTTTCAATATTCTCCTCCAACACTATAAGTCAAAAGCATCAATTCTTCTACTGTCTTCCTTATTTACTGTCCAACTTTCAAATGCATATGAGGTTATTGAAAATACCATGGTTTGGGTCAGGCAAACCTTAGTTCTCAAGCTGACATCTTTGTTTTTCAACACTTTAGAAAGGTCTTGTAAAGCAAATATGCCTAATGCAATACATCATTTGATTTATTAACTGCTGCTTCCATGAGTGTTGATAGTTGACCCAAGAAGAATGACGTCCTTGACAACTTCTATTTTTTCTCCGTTGATAAGAAAGTTGTTTATTGGTCCAATGGTGAGGATTTTTGTTTTCGTTACATTGAGATGCAATCTATACTGAAGGCTGTGCTCTTTGATCTTCATCAGTAAATATTTTAAGTCTTCTTCACTTTCAGCAAGCATGGTTGTATCATATGCATATCACAAGTTGTTAATGAGTCTTCCTCCAATCCTGGTGCCATGTTTTTCTTCATATAACCCAGCTTCTCAGATTATTTGCTAGAAGAAGATAAAAAAAGAAAATAATTTTTGGTAAAGGTAAATTGCTACAATTTGATGAACCTGACTTATATTCAAGGAGGTAGTAAGTCAAAATATCAACTGAGAGGGAAGGAGTCTTCACATCATGTATCAATGTTATCCCTTCAGTATACAGGTAGATAGGGATGGGCAACTTAGACTTTGCCTACCTAAAATGAGGGGGCGATAAAGGCACAAAGTGACCGGCTTACAACATTTCAAAAGAAAGTTTAGTTTAAGAGTGTGTGGGGGAAGATAGAGTCCTCACTGAATGTTTTTTCATCTTTTTCTAGATGGGTCTGGTAAAAAGAGATGGGGATTAGATTCTTATGATTCAGTTGTGACTAATTGTTATCAAGAGTAATTGCAACTGTCACAATTATAAAGGTAGAGGTTGTGTAACAAAAACTGGAGAGTAGTTAATGTTACAGTCCAGAAACAAAGGACCCTAGGACAAAAGACAAGAGCACAAGCAGAATGTGGGGCCTTATCCAGAAATCAGTGATACCGGAGAGGAAGGTAAAGATGGGGCATGGAGAGAG
>NW_006408600.1:4356196-4357602 GCF_000296735.1 Chrysochloris asiatica | reverse complement strand
TGGAGGGGATTATAATCGTTGTAAGAAACAACATATATGATTCATTGAATGTAAACCTGATGATCTGTCCTGTCAACTTTCACTCAATTTACCATAACAACTTAAATAAAAAAAATCCTTTATGACTACAGATGTAAAAACTCTCAACAAAACTCTAGTCGACATAACCCAACATCATTAATATATATATATATCATGACCAAGTAGGATAAATACCAGTGATACATTAAAAATTCAATAAATACAATCCATTACATAAATAAAATGAAGTTCAAGCATCACATGATCATCTCAATCAGTGTAAAAAGATATGACAAAATCCAAAACCCAGGGCTGATAAAAGCTCTCAGCAAAATAGTAAGAGAAAAGGAAATTCCTCAACATAATTAACACCACATATGCAAAACCAACTCCCAAAATGACTTTCAATGGAGAAAGTCTCAGAGCACTCCCCAAGAGAACAGGAAGGAAAAAAGGATGTCTTTTATCACTACTCTTATTCAATATTGTACTGGATGTCTTGGCTGAAGAAATAAGATAAGAATGGGGAGTGAAGGGTATCCAAATTGGAAATGAGGTGAATGTCTATCCCTACTACCAGCTGTTCTGCTGGAGAAAGATGAGGCTTTCTGCTCCCGTAAAGATTTATAGACTCAAGTACCGTGTACAGGGTAACTATGAGTTGGAACCGACTCCACAGCATGGCACACAACAACAACAACAATTCACAAATGCCATGATCCTATACAAAGAAAATCTCCAAGACTGTACAAATTATTGGAAATTATGGAAAATTTCATAAAAGTTGCAGGATATATGATCAACACACAAATATCAGTTAAGTATCTCTAACAAGGAAGTCGGACTCCTAAAAAGAAATCCAGAAAATAATGTCATTTACAATTTATAACTTCTTTACATCCAATCATGGTTATAATGGAATTAAGAGTATTGCAGCTTACCTTTGATACTCTTACTGGTTTATAACATCAGATCACATCATTGGAAGTTATCATATAACTGCCACATTACATCATTACATAATGCCAGAACACTGAGAATCATGCTCTAACCAACTTGTCACATATTTTGGGGGAACACAATTTAATCTATGACAGTATGTGTTCTAGAGATACAAAAGCAATGATGCAAAATATATCCATTGTAGCATTATCAACAACAACAAAAAGAGGGACATGCCCCTCAATCCATGTATAAATTTGTGGTACATATGCACGCTGGAATATTATGGAATAGTAAAGAATAATGAGCCCATGTAACATCTTATAGCATGGATGAATCTGAAGGACATTGTGATGAGTGAATTAAGTCAGTTACAAAAAGACAAATATTGTCTGGCTCACTTTTTATGAAAAGTTAAGACCAGGTATACACACAAAAATCAA
>NW_006408600.1:4352750-4353988 GCF_000296735.1 Chrysochloris asiatica | reverse complement strand
GTGTGTGGTTCAAACCCACCATCCACTCTGCTGGAGATAAATGAGGATGTCTGCTCCTTTAAAGATTTATTGTCTCAAAAACTTTAATGATCAGCTTTAGACTTACTGATGTAGGCTTGCTATGACTCCTGGTGTGGCACTGTAGAATAAGCACTTGACTGCAAGGTCTCATTGAACCATGAAGTTGGCTGTTCAAACTTATCCCTCACTTCTTATGAACCCTATACAGGGTCATTATAAGTCAGAACTGAATTGATCACACATAACAACAACAGTAAGTTGGAAACAGCTTAATGACAGTGGATTTTGGATAGCAATTTTGTTACAATAATAACAACTAATAAAATGTGTGAGGTTACATAGGTTACGTATGTGTATAGGACAACATGTGTAAATGTCAATGCTTTTGTTAAGTGCTGTGAGTTTGTTCTGACTCCTAGCAATCCTGTATAGGGTTTCCAAGGAGCACCTGGTGGGTTTAAGCCACTGACCTTGTGATTAGCAGTCCATGGATGATCCTACAGCACCACACCATATATGAGTATATGAGCATGAAGATACAGGTATATCTGCTGGCATATGTATATGCATTTTTATGTACCCTGCAAGTATTCTTCTTGTTGTTGTTAAGTGCCGTGGAGTCAGTTCCGACTCATAGCGACCCAGTACAGGATTTCCATGGCTGTAAGTCTTTATGGGAGCAAAACGCCTCATCTTTCTCCTGCAGAACAGCTGGTAGTTTCAAATTGCTGACCTTGTGATTCACAGCCTGATTTGTAACCACTACACTACCAGAGCTGTGTATATATTATACCTCATACAGGAGTTATAGACACAGTTATAGACACTCACAAAATATAATTTAACACCACATAGATTTGATCTACAGACTTTGAAGGCTAGGATCATAGTCTCATGGAACATTCATAAAATTACTTATCAGTTCTACAACTAATTTTTCATATTCACAAAACCTTGAAAATAATAGCTGCCTAATCCTGGTGTGGCTCTGTGGGCTAATGCATCAGACTACAAAGTTGTTTGAACTGCAAGGTTGGTGGTTCAAGCTCACCAGCTGCTCCTTGGAAAACCTATATGGATCACTATGGGACAGAATCCACTCCATGGCACTTAACAACAACAATACTTACAACTCATCTGTCAGTTTGTCGTACTGTCGTGGCTTGTGAGTTGCTGTGATTCTGAAAGTTATAAACTGGTATTTAAAATACCAGCAG
>NW_006408600.1:4325329-4327461 GCF_000296735.1 Chrysochloris asiatica | reverse complement strand
CTATTGTGGGCTTTTCATTTTCTTCAGCTTCAGTTTGAAATTGCTATAAGTAATTGATGATGGTCAAGGAAGCAGCAGTCAAGACATCAAACGATTTATTGCATTAGGCAAATCTGCTGCACAAGCCTTTTTAAATTATTGAAGAGCAAAGATGTCAGCTTGAGGACTAAGGTGTGCCTGACCCAAGCCATGGCATTTTCAATAATCTCATATGCTTGTGAAAGTTGGACAGTAAATAAGGAAGACCATAGAAGAGTTGATGCTTTTATGGTGTTTGAGGAGACTATTGAAAGTGCCATGGGCTGCCAAAAGAACCAATAGCTCTGTTTTGGAAGAAGTGCAGCCAGAGTATTCCTTGGAGGCCAAGATAAGCAAACTTCCTCTCTCATACTTGGGACATATTTTCAGGAGTGACCAGTGGCTGGAGAATGATATCATGTTTGATTAGGTGGAGGGTCAGAGGAAAAGAGGAAGACCCCCAATGAGATGGATTAGCCAAGTGGCAGCATCAATGGACTCAACCATGCCAACAGTGGTGCGGTTGGCCCAGGATCGGGCAGTGTCTTGTTCTGCTGTGCATTAGGTCGCTATGGGTCGGTACCGAGCCGATGGTACCTAATAACACCAACAAAAATTGATGATCTGTCCCACAGTCTGTTCTTGGCCTTGTTTTCATTTATGATATGGAGCTTTTCCATCGCGTCTTTCCGCAGATGTAGTCAATTTGATTTTTATATATTCCATCTGGTGAGATCCATGTGTATAGTCATGTCTTATGCTGTCTAAAGAAGGTATTTGCAATAACACATCATTGCTTTTTCAGAATTCTATTATGCGTTCTCCAGCATCATTTCTATCACAATGGCCATATTTTCCAACTACTGATCCTTCCTCTTTGCTCCCAACCTTTGCAATCCACTCACCAGTAATGATCAATACATCTTGAATGCATGTTTGAGCAATTTCAGATTGAAGAAGTTCGTAGAATTCGTCTATTTCATCCTCACTGGATTTAGCAGTTGGGGCGTAAATTGGAATAATACTGATATTAACCGGGTTCCCTGTAGGCGCATGGATATTATCCTATCACTGACAGCTTTGTACCTCATGACTAATCTGGATATGTTCTTTTTGACAATGAATGCAACATCATTCCTCTTCAATTTGTCAGTCTTGGCATAGTAAACCATATCTTCATCAGATTTTAAATGGCCAATACCAGTCCATTTCAGTTCACATATGCCTAAGATATTGAGGTTTATGTGTTCCATTTCATTTTTGACAACTTCCAATTTTCCCAGATTCATACATTCCATGTTCTGATTTTCAATGGATGTTTATAGCTTTTTCTCTTCATTTTGAGTTATGTTCCATTAGCAAATGAAGGTCCTGCAGGCTTTTCTCCCATGGGCTTACTTCATTTGCGTCATCACAATCCACTCTACTTTGAGGACGCAGCTCTTCCCCAGTCGCATTTTGAGTGCCTTCCAACCTGAGGAGCTCATTTTCTGGCGCTATATCTGACAGTGTTTCTCTGCTATTCATAATGTTTTCAGTGACTAAATATTCTGAAGTAGTTCGTCACTCCTTCTTCCTAGTCTGTCTTCATCTAGAAGCGTATCTGAAACCTGTCCACCATAGGTGGCCCTGATTATATTTATAATACCAGTGGCATCACTTCTAGAATCATAGCAACTCACAAGCCACCACAGTACGACAAACTGACAGATGAATGGTGGATTGCATCTCAATGCAAAGAAAACAAAAATCCTCACCACTGCACCAATAAAAAAACATTCTTATCAATGGAGAAAAGACTGAATCATCTTCTTGGATCAACTGTCAACACTCATGGAAGCAGTAGTCAAGAAGTCAAAAGATGTATTGCATTATGCAAATCTGCTGCACAAGACCTTTTTAAAATGCTCAAAAGCAAAGATGTCAGCTTGAGGACTAATGTGCGCCTGACCCAAGCCATGATGTTTTCAATTACCTCATAGGCATGTGAAAGTTTGACCGTAAATAAGGAAGACCATAGAATTGATGCTTTTCAGTTATGGTGTTGGAGAAGAATATTGAAAGTGCCATGGGCTGCCAAAAAATACCAATAGATCAGTTTTGGAAGAAGTACA
>NW_006408600.1:4321713-4324534 GCF_000296735.1 Chrysochloris asiatica | reverse complement strand
CACATTAACCCACAGTGCCACAGCAGGACTCCAATATTAGGTAGTCATAAAGTTCAGTTTCTGCAGTCAGATGGTATATGTTAAACGCCATAATTAGGTTCCGCCCAGTTGGTTCTCACTCACAGTGAGGCTATGTAAGATAGAAGCCAACACTGCCCAGCCCTGTGCCGTCCTCACAATCAATACTACGATTAAGCAGACATTGTATCATGGTGAGTCTTCCTCTTTTTCATTGACTCTGTATTTTTACCAAGAATGATGACATTTTCCAGGGACTGGTCTTTCCTGATAGTATAGCTCATGTATTTCACTTCTAAAGAGCTATCCTTCTTCCAAGACAGATTTGTTGACTCTTCTGTTAGTCCACATATATTTAATATTTATGCCAACACCATAACTTAAATGCATCAATTTTTTATTTGGCCTTGTTTATTCATTGTCCAGATTTCATATACATCTGCGATAACTGAAAATACCATGGCTTGTGTCAAGAACACCTTAGTCCTCAAAGTGACTTCTTTGCTCTTTAACACTTTAAAGAGGTCTTTTATAGCAGATTTGCCCAATGCAATGATGTACAGTGGTGGTAATTGTATGCCATCAAGTAAGTTCAGACTCATAGTAACCTGGTATAAGGTTTCCAGGACTGTAAATCTTTACAGGATCAGGAATTCTAACTTTTCTCCTCCATAATGGTTGGTGAACTTGAACTGCTGATCCTGTAATTAACTCAACACATAACCAACGCATAACCAACCAGGACTCCTTCAAATGAAACATAGCACCATTGTTATTAAGTGCTGTCAAGTCAGTTCTGACTCATTACAACTTCATTAGGGTTTCCAATGATCAGCTGATGGGTTTGAATCACTGACCTTGAAATTCAAATTGACCTTGTGGTCCTACAGTGCCACAACTTACAGACATAGAATTAAAAGTTCTGACTTTTATTCAATTGATAAAAATAAACAAAATCAATGAAGTTTTTTTTTAGCTATGATATCCTATAACACTGGACCACAAGATCTGTTTGAACCAAAATGTTGGTGGTTCAAACTCACCAGCAGCTCCTCAGAAACCCTATACAGGGTCACTATGAGTTGGAACCAACTCAGTGACATTTAATAACAACAACATCTCCTATAGCTGGTAGTGTAGTGGATTATGAGTTGTGCTGCCAACCACAAGTTCAGCAGTTTGAATTTACCAGTCGCTCTGTAGGAGAAAGATGAAGTTTTCTGCTCCTGTAAAGATTTACCATCTCAGAAACTTGGTAGCTATGAGTTGGAGCTGACTCAAAGGCATACAACCACTATTCCCACCACCATCTCTTATGGCATTGCTATGAGTAATTGGAATACACTGACTGTGAGTTTTGTTTTGTTTCTGGTTTATCATCTTGTGAAATCTTTGACCAAAATTTTTAAGGGAACTTAATTGATAGTTCAGTATTTTCATTCTTCTGACAATGATGCCCTTAAATGTGATGAAGTATTATGTTAATTTTTATCTTCCTTTTAAACACATTCTCCATTGGCAATTGGTAGCCAGAACTCAGAAGTGGCTTTCATGTCAAACATTAAAATCATAAACTAGTTTCCTGCTTTTGGTTTCCTTTCTGTTCGTCTAAAATCCATTACTATGCTTTAAAATGAACATGTCTAGCTGCTTCTCCTACTGCTTCTGATATTTAATAAGCAATAATGACTCAGACTGCTGCATTTTCAAAGCTCAAATTGTTGAATCACAAATATGTCAAAATACATGGTCTTAAATGGAAGGTGCAGTAGACACAGTCCAAGTCTTTCTTCAGATATCCTTGGTTCTGAGGAGCCCTTGTACTTGCCCCCATTGCTTCGTGTCCCAGAACTATCAGCTGTCTCATACTCCCTGTGGAAAAGAGCCACACTTCCTCACAGCCTCTATCTAACCTGCCATAGTGTGAGATGCAGTAACTTCAGTGCCCACACCAGTTTCACCTTGGCTGGCTCCAAGAACATTCTGGCTTCCATTGCATCTGCTCAGTGGAGCTAGGCAACACAAACCAGAAGTACGAGGGTGCTAACTTTGAACACTGAAAAACAAAATATAGAGGGAAACAAAGCTCTTCTAAATTTCAGAAAGTTCTGAGAGTTGCTCTAACAACATCCTGTGTGACTTAACAACCAGTCTTGTCATTGGTGGGGTCTTGACTGGCATGGTAAGCAGCCTATTTTATTTGTTTCCTTACTTCCCTGCCTCACTTCCACTTAATCCTCTTTTTTGCCATCTGAGACTGCAATCTCCCAATAAACCATCTCCTTGTAGGCATTGTCACAGGCTTTGCATTATGGAGCATCCAGACTATACATACCTAGAAGACTTAGACAAGAAGTTCCAATGATTCTATTCAGATTTCTAATTTGTCTGTTTTAGATTATAGGCCAATGACACTAATACCACTTTTTGAAAATAATTTCCACGATCATATCACATGGAGTCCTGATGTAACACTGTGAGTTAATGCACTGGACTGCAAAATCAGTAGTTTAAGCTCACCAACCACTGCTCAGAAACCCTATCCAGGGTAGCTATTAGTAGGAACTGACTCGAAAGCACTTAACAACAACCATACCATATGAGATGCAGTGATTTTCATCTTTCATACAGTAGTGACTTTCATCTTTCTTACAAATAATAAGTACCTGCATAAATCACTTTATTGTGCGTCACTTCATTGCACATTTCAGATAATGCATTTTTTACAAATGGAAGTTTTGTAGCAACACTGTTTCAAGCAAGTCTATTTGGGGCTAATTTTTCCAGCAGCATTTGTTCAATT
>NW_006408600.1:4315610-4320593 GCF_000296735.1 Chrysochloris asiatica | reverse complement strand
AGAAACAATAAGTGTCAGAGATAAGAATTAAAACTAAATCAATCTTAACTCCCTTTTCACGCAATTCCTTTTCCCTTTAGACGTTTGTTTGTTGTTAAGTATTTGAACGTATTGATCTTATTGTTTTTATTGTAGTTGTGTGCCATCAAGTCAGTTTCAACCCACAGTGACCTTGTATAGGGTTTCCATATAGAGTTTCCATGGAGCGGCTAGTGAACTCGAACTGCCAGCCTTGAGGTTCAAACCAACTTTACAGTCCAGCACATTAGCCCACCGTGCCACACCAGAACTCTGTGGTAGTGATGGTAGTGGTGGTTCTATGCCCTTAAGTCGGTTCTGACTCATAGAGACCCTAAACAGGGTTTGTGAGGCAGTAAATCTTTAAGAAAGCAGAAAGCCTCATTTTTTTACCCATGGAGCAGCTGGTGGATTCGAACTGCTGACCTTGCCATTACAAACCTAATATGTAACCAACTATGTCACCATATGTCTTTTTAAACTCATTTGTTGTTATTAAGTGCCATCGAATGGTTTAAAATTAGGAAATGTGTGTGTCAGGGCTTTCATTCTTTCACCATACTTACTGAATCTATATGCTGAGCAAACAATCTGAGATGCTGAGTTATATGAAGACTAACATAGTATCACAATTGGAGGAAAACTCATTAACCATCTATGACATAGAGATGATACAACCTTGTTTGCTGAAAGAGAAGGGGACTTAAACTGCATGTTGATGAAAATCAAAGATCACAGCCCTCAGAATGGGTTGCCCCTCAAATGTAATGAAAACAAAAATCCTTACATTGGACAACACATAACATCATGATAAATGGAGAAAAGTTTGAAGTTGTCCAAGATTTCATTTTGCTTGGATCCACAATCAACACTCATGGGAGCAGCAATCAAGACATCAAATGATGCATTACATTTGGCAAATCTGCTGCACAAGATCTCTTTAAAATGTTCAAGAACAAAGATGTAAATTGGATTATTAAGTTATACCTGACCCAAGCCATGCTATTTCAATAGTTTCATATATATATGTGATAGTTGGGAGACTGTAGCAGAATTGATGTATTTAAGTTACTGTGTTGGAGATGAATATAAAACGTAGCATGGACTGCTAGAAAAACAAATCTGTGTTAGAAGAAGTACAGCCAGAATGTTCCTTGGATGGCAAACCTTCATCTCTCATTGTTGTTGATGTTGTTAAGTGCTGTCAAGTCGGTTCTGATGCATAGTGACCCTGTGTAGGGTTTCCAAGGAGCAATTGGTGAGCCTGAATCACCAACCTTGAGGTTCAAGCCAACATTGCAGTCCCGTGCATTAACCCACAACGCAACACCAGGACTCCTCATCGCTCATACTTCAGACATATTATCAGGAGGGACTAGTCCTTGAAGAAGAGCATCATGCTAGGTAAAGTAGAGGGTCAGTGAAAAAGATGAAGATCCCAAAGAAGATGGTTTGATACAGTTACAGAAACAATGTGCTCAAGTTTCAGGATTGTGAGGCTTGTGCAGGACCCAGTAGTGTTTTATTCTGTTGTGCATAAGGTTTCTATAAGTCAGAACTGACTTGATGGCATCTAACTTCAACAACAGATATGATGGGAAAAGTCATTAAGTATCCTTTCTCAGTATAGTGTAAACATAACTTTTATATGCCTGGGAAACCAAAATAATCACTTAACTCACTTTACCACAATATTCACCCATTCTGGTTGTCCAAAACGGAGCCAGCAATATCTCCAAAGTATGCTTGTGTAGGGATTCAAAGTAACACCAGTTGGCAACCAATTAAATGTAGACGTAGTGTTTAAGAGAGGGAAAAGTTAAAATGACACGGAAAGTTTCTGTCTGAGGAAGTATAAAACAATCATCACCCCAAACACTGATGAGGGCAGAATTATTTCTAGGTTTTGGGAGAAGATAATATCTTAGGAGACTCTTGATTATCTCTTTATAGTCTAGAAGTGCCATGAGTTCTCATATTTGGACTAATCTTAATATTTTCTACTATTTGGAGAAAAACGTGGAATTTCAAATTATGATTCTAAACTCTTCCCTAGTAAACCAAATTTCAGTGCCACTTCCTTGAAATCACGTGCTGCCAATGACACATTTACTGTTTGCAAATTACCTGTAAGAAAATTCGTTTCAAGAACTGTGTCAGCTTGTTTATTAATACCACTTCAGAAGAACAGAGAAACACCTGCCCATTTAGCTAGCCTGAATAGCAGTCTCTTCTGTCTTAAAAGAAGGGATCAACTGGCAAAAATGCTTCTGTAGGCTCATCCAAGAGACCTCTTGATTGTGGTGAAAAGTTTTTGCCCAGTATCTGTATACTAAAATGGAAAATCTGGTTACCTCAGAGTTCTGAAAGAATTTATCTCCATAAAAATGCATGACAATAAACATAAAACCAATGAGTTAGTACCTGAATGTTGGATAATATTGTTTTGACTGTTAATTTAGTGGAAGTAAAGTAAATCTTTTTGATTGGCCTCTAGATTTTTCAGTATTCTAAAACAGGTGCCCTATTGTTTAGAAAATAACCTCTGAATTAGGCAAGTACTCACCAGAGCTTAACAGTTCTGTTTTGAACATACTGAATTTGAGTTACCTGATATAATCTGTTCTGTAAATTAATTTTTTTTAACTCTACCTTGTTATTATTATCACCAGGCGCTTGATGCTTAGGGAGAGTAATTGACTCCAAATTATACAGACAGTAAGTGTCAGAGATAAGAATTTAAATCAATATCAATTCTCTGTATCCCATTAACAAACCTGGCTTGTTGTTAAATATTTAAACTCATTAGGTGCTTAAATAAAGAATATTTGATAAGGATTATCTAATTATAACGTTAAAAGTCACTAAGTGACTTTTTTTCAATATTATATGAAAATGGAAACTTAACAGGAACATTTTTTAAATTGATTACTTGATATGAATACATTGCTAGGTTTTGTTCAAATGCATAGTCCATGTGCCTTCATTCCGCATTAAGTTAAAAATACCATACATTTATTTTAACACTACCATTTCTCTGTGAAAACTGCCTTGATTCTGACTTAACCACCATCAAAATTGCTTACAAGATGTGATAGTTAAGATTTTACGTCAACTTGACTGCACCAGGAATTTCAGTGGTTTGGGAGTTGAGATGTAATTATGATCATGATGAGATTTCATATAATGCAATCAACTCTGGTAGCATAGTGGTTACGAATCGGGCTCCGAACCTTAGAGTCAGCAGTTGGAAATTACCAGCTATTCCATGGGAGAAAGATGACGCGTTCTGCTCCCTCGGAAACCCTGTACAGGGTCACTATGAGTTGGAACCGACTCCACGGTACATCACAACAACACAACTCTATGATAAGGTCTCTTATGAATAGTGAATCAACTGAAAATAAATTTCCTCAGTGGTGTGGCCTGTTTCCAATATACTGAACTCTCAGGCAAAGCTTACTTTCTGCTGGGTCTGGATCTTGTGTCTGGCTCATCCTCCAACCACTGGTTCTTTGAAGTTGAGCCTGTGGCCTACTCTACTCTTTATGGATCCTGGGAGCTGTCAGCTGCTGGCCTTCTTACCTGAAGGGCTTGCTTGCCTCCGTGTGACCTGCCTATCTTGGTTCATCAACTATGTGAGTCAGAAGCCTCCAACATGACATCTAATCACAACTTTGTGATCCATTTCCTTGATATAAACCTGTCTTTATATATACATATATAAGCTACACTGGTTTTATTTCTCTAGAAAACTTAGCCTAAGACACCAGAGCACTGTTTCCCTAGCAACCATATACATAAACAGCTCCTCCCTGCTTATTCAGCTTCTTTATCCAATTTGACAATTGACATAAATGTTCATGTATGGCATTAAGGCTGAAAATTCAAACCAGTACAGAATGACCAGCACAAAGTGAAAATATAACCAAAATTAAATCACTGTTTATACTAACACACTGACTAAAGCAATTGAATAGAACATAAGCCAAGGTTGGAAAAGCATGTAAATGTCACTTAGGGAAGTTGGAAACTATAAGGGAAGATTTATAAATGCTATCCTCTATTTATAATGTTAGCCCTGGTGGTGCAGTGGTTAAGCACTTTAGGGTCAGCCAGAAGGTGGATGATTCCTACTCACCAGCCATTCCACAGGACAAAGATATATCTTTGACAAAGATATATGCTTCTGTAAAGATTGCTGCTGCTGTTAAGTGCCGTCAAGTTGGTTCCAACCCATAGTGACTCTGTATAGGGTTTCCTAGGAGCAGCTGGTGAGCTTGAACCATCTACTTTGCAGTTCAAACTGACTCTTCATTCCAGAACAGTAGCCCACAGCACCACACCAGAATTGCCTTGGAAATCCTATGGGGCCGTTCTACCCTGTCTTATCTAAGCCACTATGAGTATCACCATGAGTCACAATTCACATGATGGCTATGGGTTTAGATATATCACTATCAGTTCACTTTTGTAGAAAATAGAAAAGAAAAGTCAAGTATGCTGGGACTTTCAAACATTTCTTATTTGCTAAGACTAAAGAAACTAATTCTAAATAAAATATGCCAGGGAAATGGATCAAGAAATAGAGTGTTCTGCTCATGTTTAATTTTTTAGATGTTGTTGTTAAGTGCTGTCAAGTTGACTCTGACCCATAGTGACCCTATATAGGGTTTCCAAGAGCCGCTGGTGAGCTTGAACTGCCAACCTTGCAGTTCAAATGGCTTTGCAGTCTGGCTCATTAATCCACAGTGCCACACCAGGGCTCCAATTTAAAATATAAAACATTCTTTAGCTTTCAGTTTTAGGATATTTCTTAAATTCAACCATAATAAAAATATAACAGCAAATCACATTGGTATATTGAAGTAAAAATCCTCACAAAATATTGGACTTCTACTGTCAAGGTCCTATGTCGCGGTCCAGCCTCGACAAGGAAGTGTGGGTGTCACGAAGAAGGGAGAT
>NW_006408600.1:4313019-4314495 GCF_000296735.1 Chrysochloris asiatica | reverse complement strand
CTCAGGGTCCATGGCTCGCTATCCTGAGGAGGGCCTCGGAATTGGATTTTCGTCCATGTCACAGGGCCACTGATCAACCCAGGGTCTGCGTATGCTGACGCCAGCATTCTACAATGAAGTATACATCCAAACAAAGCAAAAATAGTAAAGAAGACCTCTGAATGTAGAATCATAAAATAAAATAGGCAAAATCATATCCAGACTACTATCTTTAGGAAGGAAATTTAATATATACAAAATTATTGTTGTTGTTAGGTGGCTTTGAGTCCATTTGAGCAATCCTACACACAACAGAACTAAATACAGCCAGATCCTACACCAACCTCACAATTGTTATGTCTGAGCTAATTGTTGCTCCCACTGTGTCAATCCATCTTCTTGAGGGACTTCTTAACTAACACTCCATTTTACCAAGAATGATATCCTTTTTTCAGGGACTGATCCCTCCTGTTGCTATGTCCAAAGAATAAGAGAAACCTCATCCTCCTTGCTTCTAAGGAAGATTCTGGCTGTTCTTCTTCTAAGATTTAGTTGTTGTTATGACAGTCCATGGCATTTTCAATATTCTTCTCTGACACTATAATTCAAATGCATCAGTTCTTTGGCAGTCTTGCTCACTCATTATTCAACTTTCACATGCATGTGAGACCATTGAAAATACCCTGGCTTGGGTCAGGTGCACCTTTCTACTCAAACAGACATCTTTGCTCTTGAACACTTTAAAGAGGTCTTTTGCAGAAGATTTGCCCAATGCAATATGTCCTTTGATTTCTTGACTGGTTCTTCTGTGAGTGTTGACTGTGGATCCAAGCAAGATGAAGTCTTTGATGAATTTAATCTATTCTTATCATGATGTGATTTACTGGTCCAGTGGTGAGGATTTTTGTTTGCTTTACATTAAGGTACAATTTGTATTGATGGCTGTAGTCTTTGATCTTCATAAATAAATATTTTAAGTCTTCTTTACTTCCAGCAAGCAAGGTGTGCCATTTGCATATCTCAGGTTATTAAAGAGTCTTGCTCCAATCCTGATGCCATATTCTTCTTCATATAATCCAGTATCTGAAATTAATTGCTCAGCATACAGATTGAATACATATGGTGAAAGGATTCAATTCTGGCACAAACTTTTCCACCATTTAGTAAATGTATAGCATTATTCTGTTCAAACAACTGCCTCTTTGTTTAAGTACAGGTTCCTCATGATCACAATTAAGTGTTCTAGAGTACCCATTCTTTGCAAATTTATCCATAGTTTGCTATGATCCACATAGTCAATTGACTTTGCATAGTCCACAAAGCACAGTAAGCTTATTTCTGGTACTCTCTGCTTTCATCCAAGTTCCATTTGATGTCAACCATATACTTTGTTCCACATCATTTTCTAAAGTCAACTTGAACTTTAGGAAACACTCTGTCAATGTACTACTGAAATCATTTAAAAATATATTTTCAGAAAAAATTACTTGCATATGA
>NW_006408600.1:4309621-4312650 GCF_000296735.1 Chrysochloris asiatica | reverse complement strand
CACAACATCGGTTTTACATTTATTTCGTTGCAATGATTACAGTCTCCATGCATCATCATTCAATAGCATTTGCTTCTATTCCCTCTGTTTTTGTTTGTGGGGCAAGGCGGATGTACACAAAAACACTTAGGAATATATAATCATTTAAACAACAAAAGTACACATTCTGCTAGCCTGCCTCCTGCCTGCCAGCACTCAGTGTTTCTTTTTCCATGAGTCTAGAGTCTTCAGCTGCTCAATCTCTCCATGTTCTTATCTCTGCCTCCATCTTTGGTGTCACTGCTTCTCTGGATAAGGCCCACATTCCATCTGTGCTCTTCTCCCTTGATGGTCCTAGAGTCCTCTGTTCCTGGACAGTAAGATTAACTATTCCCCCATTTTTGTTACAAAACTTCTACTTTTACAGTTATGACAGATGCAATTATTCATGATAAGAATTATACATTATTTAATCATAAAAATCTTATCCCCATCTCCTTTCAGCAGACCTGTCTGCTGAAAACTATCCAGTGGAGATTCTACCTTCCCCTGTACATTCTGAAACTAAACTAACTTTGTTCCTTTATAGCACCCTACCCCCATTTTAGGTAGCCAGTGTCTAAGTTGCTCATCCCTATCAACCCTGCATAAGGAAGGGATGGGATTGATACTTGATGTAAGGACTCATTCCCTCTCAGTTGGTATTTTGAGCTACTGCATCCATAAGTATAGATCACGCTCATCAAATTGTAGTATTATATACTTGATTCCTTTATCTTTTTTTTTTTTTAACTCTTCCTCTAGTCGATATCTGATCATCAAGCCATCAAGGCAATGTTGAATGAGTACTATCTATAAACTTGGACATTCTTGTGCATTTGCCCCACTTCATATCAGCTTTACTCTCAGCTCTAGTCCTCCATGGCTATGACCTTGTCCATGGACTTAGGTGTCCCCAGGTCTCACCACACATCATACCAACCAGCCCTTCCTCTTCTCTGTCTTATCTTCAGGTCAATAGGAGTCTATGGAATATGGTCTAGGTTAGCCCATATCTTCATTGCTGGCTTTCCTTCACTTCCACTCACCAGCTGACCAACGTGTTCATCAGCAATTTTATGTGCCTGCTCATATGTTCCCTTTGAGTTTTATTCTTGGAGGGGGGTTTGTCCTGAAGGGACTTGATTGCTTGTCTTGATGGCTCCATGGTGAACAACTTGCTTGTTCTTGCAGTAGACAATCAAACTGTCATTTTTGTTTTGGATTTTTTCTCCTGGTCTTTCTTTCAAGAAGTATCTTCTGTCTCTCTAGCTACTTCAGGCTTGTTTGCTTGTCCTTTCAAGTGGTAATGTCCCACCTCAGAAGGTTTTGGATGGGGCTCAGGATTCTACCCTTAGGTCCTATACACTACAAAGTTTCCACAAGAAGCCTATTTCACTGGGTCAGTTGTAGAACCCCTTTTAGGTATTACAGTCAGTTATAGGCTGAAGATGGGCTTACAGGCTTTTTGTAATCATGTTTCCTTATACTCCTTTCTATCCCGCTCAAGTGTCTATTTTACAATAGCAGGCAAGGGAAACCAGTATTCATATGAAAGTCAAGCATCTTAACATTATATCCCCCTTTTACCCATTTAGATTATGCCTCAATCTCTATATCACAAAGCCCCATTTTTCCAAGTTTGAGCATATATCACTATTTACCTCTGTCCCATTTAGCCCATGCAAAACAAATCTGCCTCAGTGTTCCCATTTCTACCTGGTTCTTCCACTCCCCTCCCCCTTCTAATGTACTGCCCTCCCCAACACCTGAACTATGATGTGTCTATCCCCTACTCTATGCTCTACCTTTCCCCAAAAAACCCACATGACCAACAAAGATATTTGTTTTTCCTTTAGTATGGATATTTTTTCTTAAGCTTTTACAATAATGGTCTTATGCAATATTTGTCCTTCTGTGACTGACTAATTTCACTCAAGGTTCATCTATGTTATTTGGTGGCTTGCAGCTTCCTTATTATTCTTCAAGGTAGCATAATATTCCATTGTGTGTATGTATCAAAGTTTATTTATTCATTCTTCCACTGATGGGCACTTAGGCTGTCTCCATCTTTTTGCTATTGTAAATAGTGCTGCTACGAACATTTGTGTGCATGTATCTACGCCTGTTATGAGGCTCATATTTCTTGTGGCTATATACCAAGTAGAGGAATTGCTGGATTATAAGGTATCTCCATTTCCAACTTTCTGAGGAAGTGCCTTACTGTTTTACAGAGAGCTTAGATCATTTTGCCTTCCCACCAGCAATGTAGGAGTGTCCCAGTCCCTCCACATCCTCACCAGAATTTATTATCCTTAGCTATTTTGAACTTCACTGTTATTGCTGGTGTGAGATGATATTTCATTTTCGTTTTGATTTGCATCTCTCTTATGGCTAGAGATCATAAATATTTTTTCATATGATTGTTGGCTGCCCGAATCTCTTTCTTGCTGAAGTGTCTGTTCATGTCCTGTTTCCATTTTTAAATTAGGTTATTTGTCTTTTGCTTATAGAAGTAAAGTAGTTTCCTATAGATTTTAGAAGTTAGCCCCTTGTCTGATATGTAATTGCAAAATATTTTTTTCCCATTCTGTGGGCTCCCTTTTTACTCTTTTGGTGAAATCTTATGATGTACATAAATTTCTAATTTTTAATATGTCCCAGCCATATATTTTTGTCTTCTTTTGTTTGTGCAATTTTGCAATGTATGATATTCTGTGTGTGCCCAGTATTAGAGCCATTAAATTTGTCCCTATTTTTCTATTGATGACCTTTATAATTCTGGGGTTCACATTTAGGTCTTTAATCCATGCCGAGTTGGTGTTTGTATATGGCGTGAGGTTAAGGTCTTGTTTCAATCTTTTGCATATCAATTTCCAGTTCTGCCAGCACCATCGATTGAAGAGACTATCATCTCCCAATTAAATATATTGACTCTTTGTCAAAGATCATTTGGCAGTATATGGATGGGTTGACGTCTAGATTCTTGGTTATCTTCCATTGATCTATGT
>NW_006408600.1:4307390-4307908 GCF_000296735.1 Chrysochloris asiatica | reverse complement strand
TTTACCCTGCCACTTAGCTGAATGTTCCAAGGAGTTCCAGTGTTTGTTTGTTTTTTGCTGAGTCTTTGGGGTTTTCTGTGTATAGGATCATTTCGTGTGCAAATAGAGAGAGTTTTACTTCCTCTTTGACAATTTGCATGCCTTTAATTTCCCTATTGTGCCTATAGCTCTGGGTAAGACTTCCAAAACACTATTGAATAGGAGTAGTGATAACAGTCATCCTTGTCTGGTTCCTAGTCTTAAGAGGGAAGGCTTTCAGTTTATCTCCATTGAGAGTGATGTTAGCTGTTGGTTTGTATGTATGCTCTTAATTATGTTGAATTTCCCTTTGATTCCAATTTTGTTGAGTGTTTTTATCATGAATGGATGTTGGATTTTGTCAAATGCCTTTTCTGCATTAATTGATATGATCATATGGTTCTTTTTCTTATTTATATGGTATATCACATTGATTATTTTTCTACTGTTGAACCATCCTTGCATCCCTGATATGAATCACACTTGGTCATATACATAGG
>NW_006408600.1:4304558-4306845 GCF_000296735.1 Chrysochloris asiatica | reverse complement strand
AAAAAATAAGAAAAAAAGAATGTTCACACCTTTACCTCCGAGGATCTATTGGACCGCTCTGGTGGGAGTGCTTCTCTGATCCTTGTGTTTTACACATTCATTTGTGACATTTCCTTACATCTCTTCTATCAATGCTATTGTGAAAATTTAATGTACTTTTGCTCCTTCTAATTTTCATTTGATGGGCCTGGTCTGCTGGCCCCTTGGGACCTTAGCTCCTGAGTTTCTCCTTCCTTTATGCTAAGGATCCCTCAGGGCTGGTGTCCATCCAAGCTGCCCAGAGTTCATGTTTGTCCCAGTCTTTGTTATCTGCTTGCTCCAATACAGCTCAGGCGTCCTTTTATAGAACAAAAGTAATTATGTGAAAAAAGCAAAACTTTCTTATAAATCAAAACAAACAGCCTGTCATTACATAAGAGCTACCCTGAAGATGAGCAGGTGTTATCCTGAATCAAAATGTCACAAAATGTCATAAAAAAATATGTTGTTCTTTATAATAAAAGGATATTACTTCTTTAGACAGAGGATGAGAGTTAATGCACTCAGGATGTATTTTTTTAAATTAGCATTCTGTGTAACTCTGTGCACTTTTGTCTGATTATATCCAATCCGAAATTAGGCATATAAACTAGTCATCTTCTTTATCCTCCTATGGCATTCTTACTTCACAATGAAATATTCTTTACTACATGAGGTTTAATCAAGTTTAGTCCCATCCCATTACAAGTAACTAAACATAGGTGATATTCCAGTTTTGCCTTTAAAATATTATATTATATCTGAGTAATTTATATGCCAATAGTCATACGTAGTACAAAATACTCTTGGGTTGAATTATTGCTCATTATTTCTTGCCAAAGATTACTAATTTTTCTAACAAAACTAAATACTTACTAGTTTGAATTTTTTACTCTAAAAATGAATTTAAATCTGCAGGCCATATCATTTTATCTGCAAAATCTGGCTGAATTAGGAGCATTTTTTCTCAAATGTATAATATCAGGATGACAAATCCTCCTATGTTGTTGTTGTTGTTCTGAAGTGCTGTCAAGTTGGTTCCAACCCATAGCTACCCTGTATAGGGTTTCAGAGGAGCAGGTGGTGAGCTTGAACTGCTGACCTAGCAATTCAAACAGCTTTGCAATCTGTCACATTAACCCGCAGCACCACACCAGGACTCCAAGTCCTCCTATAGTTGCATGAAATTATAAAGGAGAAGATTCTGTGGTGTAATGAGTGATCTGACTCCATCTGCAATTTATCAAAGAAATAAAAAGCAGTCTTACTTCTTTTTCCTCTATAATATTTTATTACTTTTTTACCTATGCTCAGGCCCATGAGCTGGTAACATTAGACAGGAAGAGGGAAAATTCACAAAATACATGCAATTAAACAGTTACCTAAATAATCTTTTAGTATAGTAGTTCAACAATAATACTTTACTCATTTTTTTTCCAAGGGAAGCTTCCATTTATTCTATAGTAAGAATGGAGTTCTAGAAGCAGCACAACATGCTAAAGAATCATAAATAAATAAACAGAATCTGTGTCCTCAAAATACTCATAGTCCTGATCTAAGAGAAAGAATCACAAAAGCCAGTGATGATTGCTTTGGGAAAATTAAAATGTACTGAATCACATATGAAGAAACCAGTCTTTAATCAGCAATTATTTTGCTATGAAGATTAAATGATAGAAGTTATTCTCATTAAAATTACAAAATATATAATAAAAAGATAATAAAATAGCCATACTGAGTAAATATCAAATTAACAAACTGGCTCAGATGAACTTTTCAATTCTGAAAATTATCATTACTAGAGAGAGGCCTGTTTATACATATTAATTTTTTTGTTTATTTTTTATAACAAAATATAAATTCAAAACTATAGTGGAAAGTTCACATAACGTAACCAACAGTTTGAGTGTGCATTAATGCATTAAAATACTAAAAAAGAAAATAGGAGGACATATCAACATGAATTGGCCAGTGTCAAGTGACAGATCACAGATGACCACCTAGAGCAATCAGTGCACCTGAAGTTATCTGCTGGATGCTCTAAGAGAAAAGTTAGCAGAAATAATATGTAGGAAATGCTAGTGTTAGACATATCCATACTTCTCATTGATTTTTTTTTAATATTTAAAACCAAGTGCATAGCTGCAGGCATATGGCAAAATAAAAACATGAAGCTTCTTCTTGGATCAACTATGAACACTCATGGAAGCAGCAGTCAAGAAATCAAATGACATATTGCATTAGGCAAATCTGCTGCACAAAACTTTTT
>NW_006408600.1:4298766-4303472 GCF_000296735.1 Chrysochloris asiatica | reverse complement strand
CTCTGGGTCAGTTTGAAAGTCAGCCTTTCAGTTAGTAGTCAAGTACTTAACCTTTTAACCGTCTAGGCACTTGTCTCTTGCTGTGTGTGTGTGATTTTTGACATGAGAACTGGGATATGTAAAAGCTCTTTAAAATCTATAAAGCACTATGCAACACCAGCTTATCATCATCATCTTTAAGCAAAATGATTTTACTTGAATCAGTCTTCATAGAGCATTGTTTTCCTTTACAAGAACCAACAAATGGTAGAAGAATCAACTTGACTCTTCAAGGGATAGAAAAAGAAAACAGACAATAGCAGTAGTCAAATGTGGACTTGATAAACCTTCCTCAAAGATGGGTACAACCAACTTGGACTAAACAGAGATTCATTGATCCCATAGGAAAATATTTCTGACATTGATGTTGGCTAATGACAGATCTGTTCAATTTGAATCAGACTGGGACTGACCCAAGGATGACTCCTCTGAAATCTTATTGAAAAAGATTAAATAGAAGGATCACAAGACTGCTTTCATATCTGTGCTCTCATTACTAGATTCAAAAAGGTGAGGTCTCTGTGCATAATATTTTCTGAGATGCTAAAATTTCTACATGAAGTGCTTTATTTTAACAAATTCTTCCAATCTATCCTGGATTTCATATGGAATTCATCTTTATGTCTTATTAGACTTTTCTTTATTAAGAAACTTAAACATATTACTCCCTGATAAATAATTCCTCCCTAAATTTGCATATGTTAGTGCAAATTTACCAAGCACATCACTCACACTGTCATGTGGAATTTAACTTGCAGCTTTGTAAAAGAGGGAATACAATTACACATAAGTGAAGTTAGCAGTGATCTCCAAAATGGAATGACCCCTAGGGAAAAAAATAATGCCTATTGTGAAAAGCCACATCGTTTTGAGCATATCAATAAAGATTGAGTTTTTACTTAAAGTATAGAGAATGAAAAAACAAATGAAAAATCTTGGTGACATAAAACCCATTACCTTGATGAAATAAAGCTTTTATTCCAAGATACTAATCCACACAAGTTTCTAACCAAAAAAGTACATGTTGTATAGTAATATAAATAAACGTTGACTTGCCAACAAGCTCTCAAGAAGTAGAATCGAAAGTGTATTACAGCTTTCTGTGAAGTACTAGTGTGGCACTATAGGATAAGCACTTGACTGCTAATCACAAGGATTGGTGGTTCAAACCCACCAGTCGCTCCTCAGAAACCCTATACAGGGTCCCTATGAGTCAGAATTGACTCTTAACAACAACAATAATTTTTTGTCTCTGTTAATCTTGGGGAGGCAGTACTGTAGTTTGCTTTGCTTTTCTCTTTCTTTTTCCTTGCTTTTGATTTGTTCATAATTATCTTAGCTAATAGATAATTTATTGGTCAGAAATACTTCATCCAGCCACAAAGAAGGATTTAACACATTTGTTCTGGTCTATATAAAACTCAGGATTTAGACATTTGAGAGATGAAAGTACTGTGTTAAAAATACTTATCAGAATTTGACAAAAATTCAACATACTGTAGTATCATATTCAATTTCATTTCAAGGGAAAACAATATAACCAGATGCCAAAATGAGCATCCATTAGCCTAGGCAGCTCAGGACAAGAGCATTACAAGAACACTTTCCCAAAAGACATGAAAAAGGCATAGGCCTTTGGTTCTGTTAAAGGGTTCTGGCGACAAATCAGCAAAGACAAGAATAAAACTATATGAAAAAGAGTGACACAATTAGGTTAAAAAGTTTGAAAAATAAACAGAAACCACATAGCTGTGTGAAAACCTAAGAAGACATACCAAGTTAGAAAAGTCTATATTGATGAGTTATTATATTGCACAACACTCGAACTGACCCTAGGGAAAATATTGTCACTAAATGTTGTTCGAACAGAGCATGGGAACACTGAATTTTTAAAATTTGGAAAGGTTTGTGACAGGGTTGTGTTCTTTCACCACACTTGTTTAATTTGTATGCTGAGCAAATAATACGAGAAGCTGGATTCTATGAAGAAAACCATGGCGTCAGGATTGGTGCAAGACTCATTAACAACCTACGATATGCTGATGATACAACCTTGCTTGCTGAAAGTGAAGAGGACTTGAAACATAAACTTGTGAAGATCACAGAGCACAGCCTTCGATATGGACTACATCTCAATATTAAGAAAACAAAAATCCTCACCATTGGACCAATAAACAGCATTCTTATCAATGGAGAAGAGATTGAGGTTGTCAAGGACTTCATTCTTCTTGGATCAACTGTCAACACTCGTGGAAGCAGCGGTCAAGAGATCAGACGACGTATTGCATTGGGCAAATCTGCTGCACAGGAACTTTTTAAAGTATTGAAGAGCAGAGATGTCAGCTTGAGGACTAAGGTGCGCCTGACCCAGGCCATGGTATTTTCAATAGCCTCATATGGATGCAAAAGCTGGACAGTGAATAAGGAAGATTGTAGAAGAATTGATGCCTTTGAATTGTGGTGTTGGAGGAAAATATTGAAAGTGCCATGGACTGCCAAAAGAACCAATAGATCTGTTTTGGAAGAAGTACATCCAGAGTGCTCCTTGGAAGCCAAGATGGCTAAGCTTCGTCTCTCATACTTTGGACACATTGTCCGGAGAGAACAGTTGCTGGAGAAGGATGTCATGCTGGATAAGGTGGAGGGTCAGAGAAAAAGAGGAAGACCCCCAACGAGATGGATCAGCCAGGTGGCATCATTGATGGCGTCAAGTGTTGCAGCGGTAGTGAGATTGGCCCAGGATCGGACATTGTTTCGTTCTGCTGTGCATGGTGTCAATATGAGTGGGTTCCAACTCAATGGCACCTGACAACAACAACAATAAATGCCATCAAGTTGGTTCTGACTCATAGCAATCCTGTGCACAATAGAAGTATCCACTGCCTGCTCCTGTACCAGCCTTACAATTGTTATGTTTGAGTCCATTTTGCTGCCACCATGTCATTTCATCTTGTTGGGGCTCTTTTTATTTTTCCACTTTTCCAAGCATGATATTCTCCTCCTGATAATATGTCAAAAGTATAAATGAAGTCTCTCCATTATGGCTCCTAAGGAGCATTCAAGCTGCACTTCTAACACAGATTTGTTTGTTCTTTTTGGCAGTCCATGGTACTTTCAGTATTCTTCACTAACACCATAATTCAAATGCATAAATTCTTCTATAGTCTTCCTTATTTAGTATCCAATTTTCACTCACATATGAGGCAAATGAAAATACCATTACTTGGGACTAAAGGAAATTGTTATTGTTGTTAAGTGTCATTCAATTGATTCCAAGGTATAGTGACTCTGTATAGGGTTTCCAAGGAGCAGCTGGTGAGCTTGAAATGCTGACCTTGAGGTTCAAACCAACTTTATGATTCTGCTCATTAAACCACAGAACCACATCAGGACTCCAAGTGTAAGGGAGCGGAAAGCATCATCTTTCATTCACAGCCCCTCTAGTAGTTTCGAACTGCTGATAGGAACACTTAAATAGAAAAATCAGTTCCTATGAAGGAGCACTGATCTGTATTAGTTCATAAAAGTAAATGGGATTTTCCCTATTTTCCAATAATCTAACTGCTCTGTTTACCTTAAATATGCATTTAATAACATAAACTGGTTGTACAGCCTCAAGTTTTGGCAAACTCAGGATTTTAAAAAAAAACTCTGATTTTGTTCAGTTGTCAGTAAATAAAATTCTAATCAGAATATATTTTAAACAGCAAAATAACTATAATTTATTTCTTTATATGCAAAAGAAAAGCAAAAATGACTTTTGAATTTTAAGTATTAGTGAAATCATGTATCACCTTTCCAATCCTACAAGTATGTCAATTTAGATTCACTTCTCCATTCACTTTACTCTAGAGGAAGACATTGGAAAGTAAGGGGAAATGCCTGTTTTAGGAAAAGCAATTTTCCTTTTGTCAAGAAGAAATTGCAAGTGTTTCATGATTGATGGACATCTGGACTCATGGAAGAAAAGAAGAGGCTGGGCAGAGTATCAAGCTGGAGTATGCTTTCTTCACTTACACCTGTTCTGGTGTTTGATACACTGGCCCACAGATCTTTTCATCATGTTTGTCAGCCTCTAAGCCTCCAGTCTTCTCTAGTGACCTAAAGTGAATACAACAGACGGAGGGGATTTCGAAGCAACAGCAAACAAAGGCTCTTTGCTAATGAAAATACCACCCTGCTCCAATATGATAGTTAGAAAATGAAAAGATAATGTTTTGCATTGATTTTTATGTAGGACATCTTAAAAATAAGACAAAATAAAATATTGTTACTCCAGAATTTGTATTTCCAACCCAGATAAATTGAATCAGAACCTACATATTTAAAAGATCCCCAGGTGATTCTTATGGAGTATTTATAAGGATCACCTGGGGATCTTGTTAAACTCTATCTGGGTGGAAATACAAATTCATAGCAAGGTTTTTCAAATGGGAATGAACCCATAAGAAGCCAGGTTTATTCAAAGACCAGAGCTGCAAGCCCAACTGCTATCTACCTCTTCACCACTCCTATGTCTTGCTCCTGGTCTACAGCCAGTCCATGTGTCTATCCTCTTGCTGACCACTCTCTCCCACTTGCTTTGGTACATGCTCCTATTTTTGTCTTTACAAAAGCACCATTCTCACATATGCCCTGCTATACTATACTAATATTATACTATACTA
>NW_006408600.1:4294837-4297432 GCF_000296735.1 Chrysochloris asiatica | reverse complement strand
TACCATATGAACAAGAGCCAATGATACTCAGGGAGGAAGTCCAAAGTGCATTGAAGGAATTGTTAAAGAACAAGGCACCAGGAATTGATGGAATAAAAACTGAATTATTTCAAGAAAGTGAGGCGGCACAGGAGGCACTCACTCATCTCTGCCAAGAAATTTGGAAGACAACTATCTGGGCGACTGATTGGAAGAGATCCATATTTGTGGCCATTCCAAAGAGAAGTGACCCAACAGAATGCGGAAATCATCGGACAATCTCTTTGATATCTCAAGCAAGTAAAGTTTTGCTAAAGCGTAATGGTTACAAATCGGGCTGCCAACAGCAAGGTCAGCAGTTCGAAACTACCAGCTGTTTCGCGGGAGAAAGATGAGGCTTTCTGTTCCCGTAAAGATTTCCAGCCTTGGAAACTCTGTACAGGGTCGCTATGAATCAGAACCAACTCCACGGCACATAACAACAACAACAACATACTATATATACTACTATACTAATACTAATAATAGTATTAAAATTAATTTTAATTTCCTATTATTTAAATTTTACAGAAACACAGAAGACATATATGAAAAGGGAAATTTAAAAGCTATTTTGATTATTATTTTGTTGATACCATTTCAAAAAGTAGATGAAGAGCTTTCTTATTAGAAACAGTCAAATGATATTCATGGACTTAGAGTTTTCCAGATTTTACTGCTTTCCAATTTGTATAGTTTTCTCAAATACCTTTTATTCACTTGCCTCTATTTTAGATTATTGTATTAATATGACTTTTTTTCTTTCAGTTCTAAAGATGCTTTGATAATATAGAAAACGCCAGATCATTTACTAATTATGTTGTATCTGTTAAAGAAGCCTTGATAGTACAATGGGTTAAGCATTTGGCCATTACCTGAAAGTTCTGTGGTTCAAATCCACCAGCCCTTCTGCTGGAGAAAGATGAGACTGACTGCTCCCATAATGATTTGGTCTCAGGAAACTTAAGATCAGTTGGTCTTTGTCTTATAGGGTTGCTATAAGTCAGGATCAACTCAAGGGGTTGCTATATCTGGTAAACACTTATGTTCTTGTTATGTGCTCTTGAGTCTGTTTCAACTCAGTGACCTTGTACAGGATCTCCAAGGAGCAACTGGTGGGTTTGACCAGTCAACCTTGTGGTTAGCAGTCCAGTTCTGAGCCTGCAGTGCCATGCCAGGACTAGATTTGGCAATATTTAGCAAACACTAAAGGAAGGCATGGAGTCCTGGTGTGGCACTGTGGGATAACGCCCTAGACCACAAGGCCAGTTTGAACCACAGGTTGGTGGTTGAGACTCACTAGCCGCTCCTTGGAAACCCTATACAGAGTCTCTATGAGTCAAACTAACTCAACTGCAGTTAACAACAATAAAAGTAGACATAGAGAAATCTTAGCATTGACACAACCACAAAAATACAAACATATATATACACACAAACGTGTATTGAATATTAACTATGTGGTAGGGATCATGCTAAATGCTTGCAATGCATTATTTTGTTTAATCTTCCCAATCAACTCACAAAAGCGTAAGAATGGTCACGGCAATTTTACAAGTGAGAAACAAGTTAAGAAAGGTTCAATAATATTTCCAGTTTCTCATACCTGTAAGGGAGGAGTAATAGTTGAAGCTACTCTCTGTCTGACAACTTTGAACAGTTAACGATTTGAAATAGAAACTGTGTGTCTCTTTTATATTTCTTCCCTTACTATTTTGTCAAAATCTACCTGCAAGATACTTCTTTGTGTACCAGCTTCTGTGAAACACTGAAAAAGATCAAATAACAGGATAACAAATATCATCAAAGGATAGCAAGGGTCATCTGGCAATGTTCCCTTGCTATGGGAGCAGCTAAATCCTTGTCAACAAAATTATTTCATAGTTACCAAAACAACCCATCTAGACATCTCAAAATTCAAGCCTAGAAAGAGAGAAAAAATATATCTGTAGATATATTTTAGTACATATAAACATTGCTTTAACAATTAACTTTATAATAATTTACACCTGCTAAGGAAAGCACTGTACTGTGTATCACAAGGTCAGTGGTTCAAGTCCACCAGTTTCTCTGCAGGAGAAACATAAGGCTCTCTGCTCCTGCAAAGATTTAAGGCCTCAGATCTTTGTTGTTGTTGTTATGTGCTGTGAAGTTGGTGCCAACACATAGAGACCCTGTACAGGGTTTCTGAAGCTCTAAATCTTAACGGGAGCAGAAAACCTCATCTTTCTCCTGCAGAAAAGCTGGTAGTTTCGAACTGCTGACACAAAGAAGAGGGAACAGTCGCTGGAGTAGGATGTCATGCTGGGTAAGGTGGAGGGTCAGAGAAAGAGAGGAAGACCCCTAACGAGATGGATTGGCCAGGTGGCATCCTTGATGGACTCAAGTGTGACAGCGGTAGTGAGTTTGGCCCAGGATCGGACATTGTTTCGTTCTGCTGTGCATGAGGTCGCTATGAGACAGGTCTGACTCGATGGCACCTGACAACAACAACGTATCAGCAAATGAAGGAGGTCTGGTAGCGTAGTGGTTACAAGTCAGGCTGCCAACCATAATGTCAGCAGTTCGAAACTACCA
>NW_006408600.1:4286347-4294296 GCF_000296735.1 Chrysochloris asiatica | reverse complement strand
TTTCCTGTCTTTTTAATGACCTATTGTTTTCTTTATGTATGATGTTCTTGATACCATTCCACAGCTCCTCTGGTCTTGGTCATTAGTGTCTAATGCATCAAATCTATTTTTGATTAAGTATCCAAAAGTGGAATATACTCAAAGTCATATTTTGGCTCTGGTAGACTTGTTTTCATTTTCGTCAGCTTCAGCCTGAACTTTCTATGAGTAATTGATTCAACAATCAGAACCTGATCCTGTTTTAGCTGATGATATTGAGATTCTCCATCATCTTTGCCCACAGATGTAGTCAATTTGATTCCTGTGTACTCCATATGGTGTTATCTGTTAAGTATTGTTTTCAAGTGCACTCAAGTTGATTCTGACTCATAGTGACCATGCTCCTCCATGTGAGGAGCAGCTGGTGGCTTTGAAGTACCAACCTTCAGGCTAAAAGACCCGTGCTTATCCTATAGCACCACACCAGGACTCTATCTACATGTATAATCACCATTTATGTTGTTGACACAGGTATTTACAGTGAATAAGTCATGGATCTTATAAAATTATATCATGTGATCTCCAATGTAATTTATATCACAAAGGAAATACTTTCCAACCATGGATCCTTCCTCCATGTTTCCAACTTCTACCTTGCAATCACCAGTAATTATCAATGCATCTTGATTACATGGTTGATCAGTTTCTGAATAAATAAGTTGAGAATGTTGTTGTAGCTGTTGTTAAGTGCCGTGTAGTCAGTTCTGACACTATAGGACATCTGAGGAGCGCTGTTGGTTTTGACCTGGCAACCTTGTGGTTTTCAGCCCAGTGCTGATTCTAGTATTCTTTAGTTTCATCAATCATTGGCTTTAGTGGCACTGGTGGTGGTGGATTTGTGCTGTGGAGTTGGTTTCAACCCATGGTAAACCTGTATAGGGCTTCTGAGCCTTTAAATCTTTACCAAAGCTGAAAGCCTCATTAGGAGCAGCTAGCAGTCTTGAACTATTGACCTTGTGCTTAGCAGCCCAATGCATAACCCACTGTGCCACCAGAGTTCCTTTTATCTCTGATTAGAGTCCTGGTATAGCACTTTAGGATAATCGCTTGACTGCTAATTTCAATGTTAGTGGTTTAAACCTACTAGATGATCCTGGGAAAGCGTATACAAGGTCACTATGAGTTGGAACCAACTTGCTGGCACTTAACAACAACAGAGGTAGTAAAAACAATTCATTTTAGAGATTTGTCTTATCCTTTCTCAAGAAAATTACCGTCTGCAAAGAAGAGTATTCCTTTTTCTATTACAACTACTAATGATACCATAAATTGTTGCAGGAAAACACATAACTCCTTGTCTACATATTTGATAGGCGATTATCTCCTGTTTAGCTGTTATTGTTAGGTGCTATTGAGTCATTTCTGACTCATAGTGACCCCGAGTACAACAGAAGGAAACACTGACAAGTATTGGGTCATCCTCACAATCATTGCAATGTTTGAGACCATTGTTGCAGCCAGTGAGTCACTACATCTTGAGAGTCTTTCTCTTTTTCATTTATCCTTTACTTTACCGAGCATGATGTCCTTCTCCAGGAACTGGTCCCTCCTGATAACATGTACAAAATATATGAGACCAAATCTTGCCATCTTTGATTCTAAGGATCATTCCATCTGTTTTATTTGTTCATTCTTCTGGAAGTCCATAATATATTCAATACTCTTTACCATTCGACAATTCAAATGCATTAATTTTTTCTCAGTCTTCCTTATTCATTGCCCAGCTTTCACATGTATATGAAGCAATTAAAATTACCATGGCTTGGGTTAGGTGCACCATAGTTTTTAAAGTGTTATTTTTTTCCTTTTTAACACTTCAAAGAGGTCTTTTCAGCAGGTTTGCTGAATGCAATAACGTTTCATTTCTTAACTATTGCTTTCATGGCACTAGTTGTGAGTCCAAGTAAAATTAAATTGTTGAAAACTTCAATCTTTTCTCTTTTTACTGTGATACTGCTTATTTGTCCACTTGTGAAGACTTTTGTTTTCTTTATGTTCAGGTGTGATCCATACTGGTGGCTGTAGTCTTTGATCTTCATGAGTATTAACTTATCTTCACTTTCATGTAAGGAAAGAAAAGCTGTTAAGGAGTCTTCCTCAAAACCTTCCCCAAAAACCTTCATGCAGTCTACCTTCTCAGATTATTTCCTCAGAATACAGATTGAAAAAGTATGGGAAATGATACAACCTTAACACACACATGTCTTATTTTGAACTAATCAGTCTCCCCTTGCTCTATTTCAAAGTTTAACTCTTGGTGTATGTACAGGTTCCACATAAGCACAATTAAATATTTTAGAATTCACATTTTTGTAATGTTATCTATAATTTGTTACAATAAACACAGTTAAATTCCAATGCATAATCAATAAAACATAGGTAAACATTTCTGGCATACTCTGTTTTTAGTCAAGATCTATCAGACATCATCAGTGATATCTCTCATTCCATATCTTCTGAATCTGGCTTGAATTTCAGACAGTTCCCTGTTAATGTGCTTTGGTAACCATTTTGAATTAACATCAGCAAAAGTTAACTTCCAGGTAATCTTAATGATTGTTGTTGTTATTGGGTGCCTTTGAATTGGTTTCAACTCATTGCAACCCTAGTGTAAAAGGTTTCTCAGAAGCAGCTCATGACTCTGAACCACCGACCTTGCAGTTCAACCTGACCATGCAGTCCAGTGAGTTATCCTGCTGTGACACACCATGACTCCAATCTTAAAGATATTCTTCAACAATTTCTGCATCCCATTGGATGATCTTTCTTAGGAATGGGTACGAACATGGATCACTTCTAGTCAGTTGACCAGGTAGCTGTCTTGTAAATTTCCTGGCATAGATGAGTGAGTGCTTCTAGCATTGCATCTGGGGTCATTTTTATCTCTAGTAAATAATCTCTTTCTGTTGTAGCGTGAAAAGCATCAGATCAACTAAATAGTAAGAACTGCCAACCTCATTCAGTAAGTACTTTACTGAACAGTAGAATTCTTTTGACTCAAGAGCGTATGCCAGGATAAGAAAAAGAAATGGTTCTATTTCTTAATGGTGTTTTATGTATCACACAGGTTTATAATGTAAAGCAACAATTCATGTTGCTCTTGTCAATTGTTAGAAAGCCCAGATAACCCAGCTGGGTCTTGAAGTAAAACTAAGTGCTGCCTATGTAAAAAATGTATTGAGTGCAAATGAGAATGTCTCACACTCTGATGCTGCCCATCATATTGTGTCTAGCTGGCAACCTTTCACTTGGAAAGAAATATATATCAAGGAGAATTAGAGCTCCACTTTGATATTCTAAACCAAAACCAAACCAAGCCTACTGCCATCAAGTCAGTGTCAATTCATAGCTAGCCTATTGGACAGAGAAGAACTGTCCCCGCGGGTTTCTAAACCATAAATCTTTGTGGGAGCAGTCCCATGGAGAGGCATGTAGGTTCAAACTGCTGACCTTGTACTTAATAGCCTGACTAGTAGCCCGCTACACCACCAAGACACCTTTGCTATTCTAAGAAAGTTTTTTATTCACAATGAAATTGTCATCATGAGTGTTTTCATTGTTGTTGTTAAGTACTTTGGGATAGGTTATGACTCAGCAGCCCTGTGTAGGGTTTCTTAGGCTGTAAATTTTGTGGAAGCAGAGAGTCTCATTTTTCTACTGTGGAGCAGCTGGTGGGCTCAAACCACTGACCTTGTGGTTCCAGTTCAGTGTTTATCCTATTTGTTATTTTTATTTTATTTTATTTTATTAATAGAATTAAAGGAACTCTTTATTTTATTATTAGTAGTAAAGGAGTCCTGGTGTGGTGCTGCCAGATAAACACTGGACTGGTAATAACAAGGTTGGCAGATCAAACCCACCAGCCACTCCTTGAAAACCCTATATAAGGTCATTATGAGTTGGAGCACTTAACAATATGAACAACAGTAAAGTAAAGGAAATGATGGCTTAAAAACCAGTGTCCTATTCAATCTTCACTAACAACATGGCAATGAGGTACATAGAAATCTACTTCTTTTGTATGCTAAAAAAGGAAAGATAGCCCTATCTGAGTCACAGTGCAGCTCAACCAGAAAACTTCAGAAACAGTTTGAGAAAGGAAATTCTGAAAGTCGTTTGTAGCAGCTTAGTTCTAGCTCATCCATGTTCAAACAGATTATTTGGCAATCAACCGGATGTTGGCTCACAATTTCTTACAATAGACAGCAAGATCCTAAAAATCACTATTTTAACATGAAAAAGCTAATCTAATAGGTAAAAGTTCTTCCTTCATTTTTATCTGCTAATGAAGCACTGAAACAAAATTAATATTATGAGGAAGAAGGCAGACAAGCACATTTTCTTCTAGTCTTACTTAGCTCTATCTATTCAATGTCTTCCAATCATGATTCTTTTATTCAGCTATAAACTTCAGCATAAATGCAAAGAGGAATTGTTTAGTAAATATGGTCTTATTATTCATTCTAATAGGTAAAAGCTACTTACATTTGGATTTACTCACCACTATATGAACATTTCAACAAGTGATAACTTTTATAAAAATAAACACAAGTAATTTATTTTTAAAGATATTTGTTTAGAGCCTTTACCTTTGAAAGTTCTTCACATTACTGCCATCTCTTTTTATCCTCTATATAATCTTTATTGGTAATTAAACCAGGTATTTGAAAGATTAAACAAACAAACAAGCAAAAACTGAGGAACAGGGAGATTGTGACTTGTTTACTGTCTCATAGCCAGATAGTGACAAAGGTAAGTGATCTAGAATTCCAGGTGGTCTGGCGCATGGCCCTTACTACTAAGCAAGAGATTAATGAGGTTCAGTTCCCAGAGCAAATAGCATTTTTCCAGATTTATTCCAAAACATCAAAGATAACCTAGTAGAAGATAAAATTTTCAAGGTGCTTGCTATCTATAATATTCAAAACATTTTTTTGAAGACAAAACAAACTCTGGGTGTATCCAAGGAGTAGAGTGGCACTGTAGGATAAGCACTGGATTGTAAACCATAAGGTTGGTAGTTCCAACCCACCAGCCACTCTGTGGGAGAAAGATGAAGCTTTCTAGTCCTGCAAAGATTTGCAGTCTTGAAAACCATATATAGGGGCTCTATAAATTGGAATCAACTACACATCACTTAGCAATAACAGATGTATCCAATGGTTAGGGTTAGTTCATTTTAAACTTTTTAGTTAATATCTTATTGTTCGAGTGGAGTCTACTTCAACTCTTATAGACTCATGTGACAGAGCAGAATTGCCCCATAGAATTTTTTAGACTGTAATTTTATGGGGCAGAATCTCAGGTCTTTCTCCCACACAACTGTTGAGTATATTTAAACCTCTAGCCTTTCAGTTAGCAGCCATCACTTGAATGTTTTACCACCAGAGCTGCTTCTTGTTTGTAGAATAGTATCATCCAAAAATTTCATAACCACTAGGCGTCAAGTGTGGCAGCGGTAGTGAGGTTGGCCCAGGATCGGACATTGTTTCATTCTGCTGTGCAAGGGGTCGCTATGAGTCGGTTCGGACTCGATGGCAACTGACAACATGCTACCAGAGCTCCATAGTGACCCTATATACAACAGAATGAAACACTGCCCAGTCCTAAGCCAACCTCACAATTGTTGCCACACTTGAACCCATCGATGCTGCTACTTTGCCAATCCATCTCACTTGGGGTCTTCCTCTTTTTCTCTTACCCTCCACCTTACTAAACAAGATATCCTTCTCCAGTGACTGGTCCCTTCTGACAATATGTCTGAAGTATGAGAGATGAAGTTTGGCCATCCTGGCCTCCAAGAAGCACTCTGGCTGCACTTTTCCAACACAGTTTGAAAATTTCCAATTTTCCTAGATTCATATTTTGTACATTCCATGTTCCAATTATTAATGAATGTTTATAGCTGTTTCTCTTCATTTTGAGTTGTGCCCCATCAGCAAATGAAGGTCCTGAGGGTTTTACTCCATTTGTGTCATCGTGGTCAACTCTTATTTTGAGGACGCACTATTATTCAAATGCACACACAAGCTGCAAAGCAAGTGATGATGAAACTGAAGAAGTCCCTGAATTTCTTCAGTCTGAAATTGATAAAATTGCAATCAAGAAGAGCTGATAATTACTGGAGATTGGAATGCAAAAGTTGGAAACAAAGAGGAGTGTAAGTAGTTGGAAAATATGGCCTAGGTATCACATGATATAATTTTGCAAGACCAATGACTTCTTTATTGCAAATACCTTTTTTTTAAAACAACATAAAAGACTACTATACACATGGACCTCACCAGATGGAATACACAGGAATATAATTGATTACATCTGTGGGAAGAGATGGTGGAAAACTTCCATATCATCAGACAAAACAAGACCAGGGCAGACTGCTCATAAGCAAGTTCAGGTTAGAGCTAAAAAAAAAAAAAAACTGAAACAAGTACACAAGAGCCAAAATATGACCCTGAACATTTCCCAGATAAATTTACATATCACCTCAAGAACAGAGTTGATGTATTAGATGCTAATGACAGAAGACCAGAAGAGCGGTTGGATAACATGAAGAACATCATACAATAAGAAAGCCAAAGGTCATTAAGAACACAAGAACAAATGAAAAGGCCAAAACCCATGTCAAAAGAGACTCTGAAACTGGCTCTTTAGCATGGAAATGCTAAAGCTAATGAAGAAAATGAAGAGGTCAGAGAGCTAAACAGAAAGTTTCAGAGCAACTTGAAAAGACAAAGTCACGTGTAATGAAATGTTCAAAGACATAGAATTAGAAAACCAAAAGAAAAGAGCACACTCAGCATATTTCAAGCTGAAAGAACTTGAGAAAAAAAGTCAAGCCTAAGCTTGAAATATTGAAGGATTCTATGGGGAAAATGGAAGAAATATACAATACCTGCATGAAAAAGAAAAGGTTGATGTTCAATTATTTCAAGTGGTAGCATATCATGAAGAGTCAAAGGTAATGAAGGAAGAAGTCCAAGGTACACTCTTGTTGTTGTTGTTAAGTGCCGTCGAGTCAGTTCCGACCCATAGCGATCCTGTACAGGGTTTCCGAGGGTATAAATCTTTACGGGAGTAGAAAGCCTTATCTTTCTCCCGCGGAGCAGCTGGTAGTTTCAAACCACTGACCTTAAGGTTCGCAGCCCGATTCGTAACCACTACGCTACATGGTAAAGAACAGAGGTCATGGAAGTGATGCAATATAAATTTAAATCCCTCAACTAACTGATACAGTACTGGAGATACTCATCTATGCCAAAAAATTTGGAAATGGGCTACCTGGCCAACTGATTGGAAGATAGCCATATTTGGGTCCATTCCAAAGAGAGGTGAACCAAAGGAATGTGGAAATTATTGAACAGTTCCACTTATGTCATATGTAAGTAACACTTTGCTGAGGATAATGCAAAAATTTGTGCTACAGTACAACAGTGAACTTCCAGAAACTCAAGCTAGATTCAGAAAAGACATGGAATGAGGGATGTCATTGCTCATGTCAAAGGGATCTTTTCTAAAAGCAGAGAATACCAGAAAGATGTTTACTTGTGCTTTATTGACTATTCAAAGGCTTTTGATTGTATGTATCATGGCAACCTATGGACAACATAGCAGAGAATGAATATTCTGGAACACTTAATCATGCTAATAATTAACCTGTTCATAGCCCAAGAGGCAATCATTCAAACGGAACAAGGGGATATTGAATGCTTTAAAATAAGTAAAGGTGTGTGCCAGAGTTGTATTACTTCATCCTACTTAGTCAGACTGTAAGGAACTCTGGTAGCGTAGTGGTTACAAATCAGGCTGTGAACCACAAGGTTAGCAGTTCAAAACTACCAGCTGCTCTGTGGGAGAAAGATGAGGCTTTCTGCTCCCATAAAGATTTACAGCTTCAGAAACCCTGTACA
>NW_006408600.1:4283110-4284922 GCF_000296735.1 Chrysochloris asiatica | reverse complement strand
TAGCAAATGAGTAGCCACTCAGTGTTCACTTTGAGAATTACTTATATCATAAATTTGAGCATGTAGCTGATGAATATCCACAGACAAGTGTATATTGTTCCACAAAGAAAACTGAATTTTTAAGGACATACATATTGAATATAATGAATGATATGCACTCTATAGTATGATGCCTGGCAGAAAAGAAAATATTTGTCAATTGAGGAATTCAAAATCTCTTAGGGGAAAAATAAGTAGAATTTCAACACATAAGAAGAAAAATTCGTAAAAATATTTGTAGATACACAAAGGCCGATTAAAATCAGTATCTAAAAAATGAGATTTTATAGAGATGTTCATTAATGGAGTGATTATGTAGATTCAATATTCTAGTGAAAGAAAGGGGGCAAAAATTAAGGTGGCTGATATTATGATTATCAGACCAAAGTCAGAAAAGTCACATTATAAATTAAATTTGGATTATTTACTCAGGTTTCTATTTCTTAATAAGCTAAATTGGTCTAATAGAGATATCCCTTTCAACTCACAGGAAATTGAGAGAAATTATGATATTAATGTTATTATATAAGTGTACTTGTGATAAGCTGAGTACTCATGAATGCTGAGTACTTTTCTTTAATACCTACATTATGTCTTTTATCAAAATGATCATGGAATGCAATAAAAGAACAATATTAAAATCACTCTTCTACATAAAAGGTTTTCACAAAATATAATAGGAACTTTGTTTTTGAAAGATTGATAATAAGAATGTGAAAAGTTCCAAAGTAGTATGTCTCCTATTGGTGTAAAATATTCACAATATTGCTGAATTTTTCCATTTCAAGGAAAAAAAAAAAAATCCTCCTGAAAGAACAAATTCATAATTAATATTCAAGTTTGGACCCAGTGATATTGGCATCAGTTCATGGAGGAAAACGGAAAGGCACCTGGGGCTACATTAAATTCAGTAATCCATACCATAAATTGAATAATGAACAATTTCCTTTCACCCTTTCCACTCATTTCTGTTTTCTTGGCTTTTTCCTTAAGCCTGAGCTGTTGTTTGTTTATTCATTTGATATTCTTTGAAAATTGGCTATGTCCCAAGCTCTAGGCTAGGTATGTGAGATGAAAGAAACAGAAAAGTGGTCTCTGATTTTGAATGTCCACTTCTCATTAGCAAAGACCAGTATAAAAATATAATAAACAGATAATGTGAACTATGATGAGAATGGAAATTGATCTATATATTTTGGAAACAATTTGGCTTTATCTTCTAAAACTGAAGAGGGAAATCCTGGTGTGGGATAAAGCACTGGACCACAAGGTCAGTTTGAACCACAGGCTTGTGGTTCAAACTCACAATTGTTCTTAAACAGGGTTTCTATGAGTCGAAATCAACTCGATGGCACTTAACAACAGCGTGTTCTACCACACAGAAATCCTAACTTGGGTATATGATTTACAGTAACTTTGCTGTTAGCATGGATTAGCCTTGGAATACTTGAGACTCTCATCATAATATAGTATTAAAAATTGTAAATAACCTAATCATTTATATATAAGAAAGTATATTAATAACTGTGAAACAGTCACACAATGCAATTCAGTACAGCCATAAAAACAAATGAATCTCAGCTTATAGACAACACCATGAAAGAATATTAAATTTAAAATATTAAGTGAGTGAAAAACAACTTGCAGAGGACTATAATAAATCTCAAAAACAAGTCAATATATACACTGTATTTTTTTAAATGCTTTATTGTGAATATTATGTGATAGTTTACATGGGAGGACATCAGCTTCACATTGATCCAATTGTATATC
>NW_006408600.1:4274302-4282040 GCF_000296735.1 Chrysochloris asiatica | reverse complement strand
TCCAGGCTGTCTGCTTGTCCTTTCAAGAGGAAATTTCCCCTCAGAAGATTCTGGATGTTGTTCAGGATTCCACCTATGATCTTGTGTACACACTGTATTTTAAGGATATAGTTATGTCTTCAATATATAATATCTGGTTAAATATAGGTTAATATATTTTCAAATTTCTGTTGTTGTTAAGTGCTGTCAAGTTGGGTCCAACCCATAGCGACCCTTTATAGGTTTTTCAAGGAGCAACTGGTGGATTTGAACTGCTTACCTTGTGGTTCACAGCCCAGTGCTGATCCAGCAACCCCAAATTCAGCATAGTGATTACATTTGATGGTAATTGGAATGGTAGCATTGGGGAATTTTTTATAGAATTGGTCACAATCTAGTCAATAAATTGCTTGTTGAGCTCACAGTACAATTACTTATTAATTTTCTAAAATTCTAATGCTGTTATTAGCTGCTGTTGAATAGATTTTAAATCATGGTGAACCCACGTGTAACATAATCTAAACAGTTCAATAGGGTTTTCTTTGTATAATATTAACAGAGTAGACCACAGGTGTTTTCTTCCATTTCACTACATGGTGGGTTCAGACCACTAACCTTGAAGCTAGCAGTCCAGCACTAACCATTTGCACCACCTGTTGTTATTATTGTTATGTGTTCTTGAGTTGGTTCCAACTCATAGAGAACTTTGTGCACAATAGAGTGAAACACTGCCCAGCTCCACACCTTCCTCACTATTGTTGTGTTTGAGTTTACTGTTGCAGTTTATGGCAATCCAGCTCATTGAAAGTCACCCTCCTTTTTACTGAGCCTCTAGTTTGCTAAACAAAATGTCCTTCTCCAGAGACTGGTCTATCCAAAGTATGTGAGACAAATTCTTACCATCCTGGATTCTAAGTAGCATTCTGGCTGAACATCTTCCGAAACAGATTTGATCCTTCTTCTGGTAGTCCATCATATATTAAAAATTCATTACCAACATCATAATTCAAAGGCATCAATTCTTCTTCAGTCTTTCTTATGCATTGTTCAGTTTTTACATTTATACGAGGCAACTGAAAATACAATGGCTTGAGTCAGACCCACCTTAGTCCTTCGCTTTTTAACATCTTTGTTTTTTTTAACACTTTAGAGATCTTTTGCAATAGATTTTCCTCATGCAATACATTATTTGATTTGTTGACAGCTGTTTCCATGGTCATTAATTGCAGAGCCAAGTATAAATGGATTCCTTGACAATGTCAATATTTTCTCCAGTTATTAAGATATTGCTTATTGGTCCAGTTGTAAGGGTTTTTGTTTTATTTTGAGGTATAATCTGTATGGAATTCTGTAGTCTTTAATTTTCATAAGTAAGTGTTTCAAGTCCTGTTCACTTTCAGCCAGCAAGTTCATGTTACCTGTATTGGATAGGTGGCTAATGAGACTTCCTCCAATCCTGATACCATGTTCTTTTTCATACAGTCCAGCTTCTTGGATTATTTAACCAGACTGATAGTATTGTAAAGGAAACAGCCATGACATATAATTTTCCTGATTTTAAACCACACAGCATTCTTTATTGTGTTTGAAATATGGGCTTTTGATCTATGGACAGGGTTGCTACAAGCACAATTAGGTGTTTCAAAATTCTCATTATTTGCATTGCTCTCCATAATTTATTATGATCAACACAACTGAATGTCTTTGCATAGTTAATAAAATACAATGAAACTTTGTTCTAATACTCTATGCTTTCAGACAAGATCATCTGACATCAACAATGATATTACTTGTTTCATGTCCTCTTCTGAAATTGGCTTAAATTTCTGGCAGTTCCCAGTTGTTGTACTATTGCAACCATTTTTTTAATATCTTCAGCAAGATTTGCCTTGTTTGTAATGCAAGTGTTATTGTTTGATAATTTCTGTGTTCTATTGGATCACTTTTCTTTCAAATAGACACAGATATGGGTATCTTCCAGTTCATTGAATAGATAGCACTCTTCCAAATTTTTTGGCATAGATGAGTGAATACTCCAGATTTACATCCATTTGTGAAAATAACTCAGTTAACATTCAAGCAATTGCTGGGTCCGTGTTTTGTTTTAACAATAGCTTCAGTGTAGAATGGACTTTTTCTTTCTGTACCATCAGTTCTTTATCATTTGCTACTTGCTGGAATGTTTGAACACTTATCAAATTTTTGATACAGTAATTCTATAAATTCCTTCCATTTTCTTTATATGCATCATGAATTGTTCAATATATTGCCCATGGTTGTTATTACACGGTGTCATTGAGTCCGTTTCAACTCATAGTGATCCTATACACAACAGAATCAAACACTGTCAGGTTCTACACCATCCACACAACGGTTATTACACTTGAGGCCATTGCTGCTGCCACTGCACCAATCCATATCATCTTCCTCTTTTTTACTGAACCTCCACTTTACCTTGTAGGATGTCCTTTTCCAGAGACTGGTCCTTCTTGATAATATATCTGAAGTATGACAATTTTCCACCATCTAGGATTGTGAGAAGCATTCTGGCTGTACGTCTCCCAACATAGATTTGTTTGTCCTTCTGTAAGTCCATGGTAATTTTAGCATTTTTCTCCACACTGTAATTCAAATGTATCAGTTCTTCTATGGTCTTCCTTATTCAGTGTCCAAATATCACATTCATATGCAGCTACTGAAAATGTGATGGCTTGTTTTAAGCATACTTTAGTCCTCAAACTGACTTCTTTGCTCTGGAACACTTAAAAAAGATCTTGTGCAGCATATTTGCCTAATGCAATACGTCATTTAATTTCTTGACTGCTACTTCCATAGTGGATCCTAGTAAAATGAAGTCTGACAACTTCAATGTTTTCTCCATTTATCATGATATAATGTATTGGTATAGAGGTGACAACTTTTGTTTTCTTTTTATTGAAGCTCAACCCATACTGAAGGTTGTGGTCTTTGACCTTCATGAATAAGTATTTTGTTCAATAAGTTTTCTATACTTATTGAATACAATGTCTTCTACGCTTTCAGCAAGCAAGGTTGTGTCATCTTCCTACAGTCTTGATGCCCAGTTCTTCCTTTAATTCATTTTCTCAGATTACTTGCTCAGTAAACAGATTGAATAAGTATAGTGGAAGAATACAACCCTGGTGCACACCTTCAGTGATTTAAAACCATTCAGTGTCCCCTTGTGCAACTGCCTCTTGTTCTATGTACAGGTTCCTCAAAAGGACAATTAAGTGTTCTGGAATACCCATTCTTTGCAATTTTATCTATAACTTGTATGATCCACACAGTTGAAAGCCTTTGTGTAGTCAATAAAGCACTGGTAAACATCTTTCTGGAGTCCTAGTTTGGTGATATAATATAAGCACTCAACCACAAGTTCCCTTAGAACTACAAAGTAGGCAGTTCAAATCCACCAACTGCTCCTCTGAAATACTATGTAGGATCACTATGAGTTGAGCTGACTCTAAAGCATTTAACAACAAACATCTTTCTGATTTTCTCTTCTTTCAGTTAAAAACCATTTGAAATTAGCAATGATGTTCCATGTCCTTGCCTGATCTAGTTTGACTCTCTGGCAATTCCCTGTTAATGTATTGCTGCAGTCATTTAAAAATTATCTTCAACAAAATTTTACTTGCTTGTGATGTAAGGATGGTGGTGATGGTTATGTGCCGTGGAGTTGGTTCTGACTCATAGCGACCCTGCATAGGGTTTCCAAGGCTATAAATCTTTACAGGAACAGAAAGCCTCATCTTTCTCCAGTGGAACAGCTGGTAGTTTTGAACTGCTGACCCTGAGATTAGCAGTCCGATTCATAACCACTACACTGCCATAGCTCCTTGATATAAAGAATATTGTCTGATAATTTCCCCATTCTTTTAGAATAGGTACAAATATGGATTTCTTTCAGTCACTTGGCCAGGCAACTGTCTTCCTAATTTTGTAACATATATTAGTGAGTGCCTCCAGTGCTGCATCAGTTTGATGAAAGACTTCAATTTGTATAACATTAATTATCGGAATCTTGTTCTTTGCCAATGCCTTAAGTGTACCTTGGACTTCTCCCTTCAATATCATTAGTTATATGTTACCTCTTGAAATGTTTGAACATCAACCATTTCTGTTTAATACAGTGACTGTATTCCTTCCATCGTTTGAGACTTTCTGTATCATTCAATATTTTTTTTTTCTATAGAATCCTTCAATATTATAAATTAAGGCTTAAATATTTTTCTTCAGTTCTTCAGCTTGAGAAATTTTGAGTGTGTCCTTCCCTACTGGTTTTCTAACTCCCTGTCTTTGCACACTTTATTACAATATTTGACTTTGTATTTTTGAGCTGTCCTTTGAAATTTTCTGTTCAACTCTTTTACCTCATTTCTTCCATTTGCTTTAGCATCTCTACCCTGTAGAAGTTGTAGAATCCCTTCTGACATCTATTTTGTATTTTTCCTCCATTCTTGTCTTTTTAATGACCTTTTGTTTCTTCCTATATGATGTTCTTGATATCATTCAACAACTCTTCTGGTTTTCAGTCATTAGTGCCTACTGTATCAATTTTTTTTTCTTCAGATGATCTCTAAATCCAGGAGGAATATGTTCAAGGTCAAATTTAGGCCTTCATGAATTTGTTTTAATTTTCTTCAGCTTTGGCCTGAACATCCATAGGAGTGACTGATGGTCTGTTCCACACACAGTCTGCCCCTGACCTTGTTTTGGCTGATGAAATTAAGCTTTTCCACCATGTATACAATTTGATTTCTGTGTATTACTCCTGATGAGGTCCATATGTATAGTCTTTTATGTTGCTTAAAAAGGGTTTTGCAATGAACAAGTCATTGGTCTTGAAAATTCTATCATGTGACCTTCAGTATTATTTCTATCACCAATAGTTATATTTTCAACTACTGATCCTTGCTCTGTGGTTCCAACCTTTACATTCCAATCACTACTGATAATCAATACATCTTGATTGCATATTTGATCAATTTTAGACTGAAGGAATTGGTAGAATTCTTCTATATCAATTTCATCACGGGATTTAGTGATCAGTGCATAAATTTGAATAATCATAGTATTTGTTGATCTTCCTTGTAAGCATATCAATATTGCCCTATCATACACAGCATTATGTTTCATAATAGATCTTGAAATGTTCGTTTTGATTATGAATGAGACATAATTCCTCTTCAATTTGCCATTCCTGACATATGATTATCAAATTCAAAATGGCCTATATCATCCATTTCAGCTCATTAATGCCAAGGATTTCGATCTTTATTCATTCTTTTTCATTTTTGACAACTTCTAATTTTCCTAGATTCATACTTCATATATTCCATATTCTGATTATTAATTAATGGATATTTACAGCAGTTTCTCTTCATTTTGTGTTGTACCCCATCAGCAAATGAAGGTCTTAAAAGCTTTACTCCATTTATGTCATCAAGGTCAACTCTACATTGAGGAGACAGCTCTTCCCAACTGAGGGGGCAATCTTCTGGTACAATACCTGACAATGCTCTATTACTGTTCATAATGTTTCAATATTCTGCTGCTATCGGACAGATTCAACTGATATTCATAAGCTTTTCAGTGGATGAACATTCAGAATCTCACCTCCCCTTCTTCGTAATATGTCTTAGTGTGGAATCACAGCTGAAACCTGTCTATTATAGGTAGCCCTGCTGGTATTTAAAATACTGGTGGCATGGCTTCCAGCATCACAGCAGCATGCAAACCACCACGGTCTGACAAACTGACAGATGAGTGAAGGATGCCCACAGAATCCTTCAGTATTGTAATTAAGATCTTGATTGTTTTTCTACAGTTCTTTCAACTTATGGAATGCTTAGCATGTTCTTTGTACTATCTTACTTTGTCTTCTGAAGCAGCACTTGAAGTTGTGTATTGAGCTCTTTTAATTCATCTTTTCTTCCAGTTGCTTTAGCTACTCTAAGTTTAGAAGCAAGTTTCAGAGTCTTTTCTGACTTTCATTTTGTTTTTGTTTTTTTTCTGTCTTTTTAATGATCTTTTACTTTTGTAAAAGATATCCTTGATGTCACCTACAACTCATCTAGTTTTTAGTCATTTGTATTCTGTGGGTCAAATCTGTTCTTCAAATGGTCTCTCAATTTATGTAAGGCATATATTCAAGGGTGTACTTTGAATCCAATACACTTGTCTTAATTTTCTTCAGCCTCAACTTGAACTTATGTAGGGGCAATTGATAATCTATTCTGCAGTTAACCTCTGGCCTTGTTCTGACCAGTGGTGATAGCTTTTACATTATCTGTTTCCACAGATAGAGTTGATTTGATTCCTGTGTATTCAACTCTTGAGACCCACATGTAAGGCTGCCCTTTATATTTGGGTAAGTCATATGGAGATGCCAGTAGATGCTTGAAAAAAATAGGTTGGTATAGAAATTTAAATGTGTGGCATAGTGGGTTATGCATTGGGCTGCTAACCACAAAATCAGCTGTTTGAATTTACCAGATGATCCATAGGAGAAATATGAGGCTTGCTGCTCCCATAAAGATTTACAGCCTCAGAAACCCTTGTTGTTGTTGTTGTTGTTAAGTGCCGTCGAGTCGGTTCCGACCCATAGCGACCCTGTACAGGGTTTCCAAGGGTGTAACCCTTACACAAGGTCATTTTGTCAGAACTGACTCCGTGGCACACAACGACCACCATAGCTTCCTATAAGCTTCAGATTGTGGGGAAAAAAAATCCTGCTAACTCACAGCAATCCAGTCCCATTCTCTCCAACTAATATGACATGCAGTTGTCAAGAAACTCTCTGCTGAATGACTTTTGAAAGTGGATTTCTATGTTGAAGTAAGAGGAAATGAGGACTATTAAGAAATAATAAACACATTAAGAATCAAGAATGTTTACATTGTGTCAAATATGTGTTGGAAGAATTACAACCAGAATACTAATTATAATCAAGACTTTGAATATGTTTTCAGGCAAAGGATATTATGCTTGGTAAAGTATGTTGTTGTTGTTAAGTACTGTCTTGTGATTCTGCCTCATAGTGACCCTGTATAGTGTTTCTGAGAAGTGGCTGATGGGTTTGAACTGCAAATCTTTCAGTTAGCAGTCCATGGAAAAAGAGGAACATCCCTCCACCCCCATTCAAGATGGCTTGAGACAGTGGCTACAACAACAGGCTCAAATATACCAATTGTGAAAATGGTACAGGACCAAGGCGTGCTTCATTCTGTTGAACATCAAGTTGTTTGTATTAGAGACCTAGCAACAACAACAAAGTTCTTGGATGCTGCACTTGACAGTAAACTGAAAGTTGGGTGGTTTTTAAAGGAAAGGCCTGGTGATATATTTACAGAAAAATCAGCCATTGAAAATGCAATGAAGCATAGTTCTACTCAGACACATTTAGGTCAACCCAACAGCAACTGTTTTGATGTTTTGGGATTTCGTTTGTTTGTTTGGTTTGGTAAGGTGTACCACATATTGTGCTATCACTTAATTCTCAATACTTAATCCATGAACTTTTTGGTCTATGGATTACCTTTTTCTTACCAAGTTTTTTTGGTTATATATATAGAAGCCCTGGTAGCATAGTGATTAAGAACTTGACTGCTAACTGAAAAGTCATTCATTAGAACCCACCAGTCACTCCAAGGGAGAAAAAATGTTACAGTCTGCTTCCATAAAGATTTACAGCCTTGGAAACTTTATGGAAGTTCTATTCTTTTATATAGGGTTG
>NW_006408600.1:4272520-4273058 GCF_000296735.1 Chrysochloris asiatica | reverse complement strand
TATTCTCTGCTTTCATCAAAGATCCATCAGACATCAGCAATGATATCCCTTATTCCACATTCTCTTCTGAATCTGGCTTGAACCCCTGGAAGTTGTCTGTCAGTGTACACTTGCAGCCGTTTCTGTTTTACCTTTAGTAAAATTTTACTCTCACGGAATATCAAAGATATTGTCTGATGGTTTAGGTTTTGTTATTTGGGGGTGGGGGCTATATATTGTAATTATTTATGAAAGGTAAAAGAGTTCTAAAAATTGTTAAAAAAGTACCAATCAATAAAAAGCATCGAATGAATGGTATACAAACATAATATATTAGAATGTGTCATTCTATTAACTTTATCAGAACAGCTGTACAGAATATCATATGCAGACATTACACTTCTTTAACACAATATGTACTATATATTCCCATCTGCTTTCCCCCCCATACCCTTCTTGAACTAGTAGTAGGCCACTGTAAAATGCATGCTACTTCTCAGAAAGTTATTGATAATTGACATTTTCAGATTTTTTTGTCACTTTCATTCTCCTGTTTCTC
>NW_006408600.1:4270744-4272184 GCF_000296735.1 Chrysochloris asiatica | reverse complement strand
AAAAAAAAAAAAAAAAAAAAAACAGACTAAACCTCCTTTTTGTGTCTATTTGGAACGGAGTATTAATTGAATGAAGATAAATAAAAGCTCATTTCCAATAATCATCATTGATCTATCCAATATTTAACACACTTAAAGTTTAATGTCAATTTCTTAGACCAAAATTTTCATCATAGTTCAAACTTGTATTAAATTGTATCCTTGTATTTAATAGTCCAAAATCAGTTTATAAAAGGACTATTTTGTTTTACATATAATTAGATGAGATTTTTCAGTTATTATGGATTTCAGTGAGATAAATATAGAAGAAATGAATAAGAAAATAATTTTATTTTTGTTTTAATTACATTTGATATACTGAGACAAAGAAAGCCATGCAATTTAAAATATGTTTCTCTTTTTGACATTTTAAATTACCTACAATAGTTAAGATTATGTTTTTACTCTTCTCTAAACAATTTTTTTATGAACATGTTTTTTGTGTATCATATATTTATTTGCATTTCATATTTTGAGCAGAGGGAAGAGATACCTGATTTCAAAACAAGAACATGTTACTCAAAAACATTCAGTGACCAGAATATACCAGTATGTATAAGAGGATTTATGTAAAATAGACTTTTGCTGCCCTCTTTTGGAATGAGTAAATGAACAGTACCACTTAGAACTCTGAGCTTTTTACTGCTGTTTCTATCCTACCACTGCCGTGTTGCTTATGAAACAAAGGACTAAGATTCAATTATCAGATGAGTTGTTATGAAAAAAAAAAAAGGGGGGGGGATTTATTTTAATTTGATGGGCAAAGAAAATTAAAATTTTATTTGTCAAAGGATTCTGTAATGGCATATTAAAAGACGCTATCATTCCTTTGAATACTACAAATCTAGGTTAAATGATAACCACCAAAACTAAAATAATAAGCTTTTGTTGTTGTTGTTGTCAGGTGCCATCAGTATTTTGTGCTTAGCATCAGTATTTTGTGCTCCATGTTGTAATTTTTAACAGTTGCAATTATATAAGCATTGGTTTGTAAGGTAAACTAAAATATTAATGGTTTTAATTATGGCAAGTACTAGAAAAGCTTTTACTATCCAATAGTTCAGAAAAAGAATGAATATCTTTTTATTTCTATGTTGTTGTTGTTCTTGTTTGGTGCCATCAAGCTGGTACCGACTCATAGCGACCTTATGCACAGGAGAAGGAAACAATGCCCAATCCTGGGCCAACCTCACTACTGTTGCCACTCTTGAGTTGATAGATGCTGCCCCTGGCCAATCCATCTCGTTGGAGGTCTTCCTCTTTTACTCTGACCCTCCATCTTATGAAACACGATATCCTTCTCCAGTGACTGCTCCCTCCTGACAATATATCCTAAGTATGAGAGACAAAGTTTAGCCATCTTGGCCTCTAAGGAGCACTCGGGCTGCACTTCTTCCAAAA
>NW_006408600.1:4267849-4268883 GCF_000296735.1 Chrysochloris asiatica | reverse complement strand
ATTTTGGCTCTCGTGGACTTGTTTTCATTTTCTTCAGCTTCATTTTGAATTTTCATATAAGTAATTGATGGTCTGTTCCACAGTCTTCCCCTGGTCTTGTTTTCACTGATGATATGGAGCTTTTCCATCATCTGTTTCCACAGATGTAGTCAATTTGATTTCTGTGTATTCCATGTGGCAAGTTCCATGTGTATAGTCATCTCTTCTGTCTAAAGAAGGCATTTGAAATGAACAAACCATTGGTTTTATAGAATTCTATCATGCTATCTCCAGCATCATTTCTATCACCAAGGCCATATTTTCCAACTACTGATCCTTCCTCTTTCCTCCCAACCTTTGCATTCCAATCACCTGTAATGATCAATACATCTTGATTGCATGTTTGATTGATTTCAGATTGAAGAAGTTGGTAGAATTCTTCTATTTCTTCCTCACTGGCTTTAGTGGTTGGTGCATAAATTTGAATAATGATGGTATTAACTGGGCTTCCCTGTAGGTGCATGGATATTATTATCCTATCACAGACAGCGTTGTACCTCATGACTGATCTAGATATGCAGTTGCATTTTGAGTGTCTTCCAACCTGAGGGGCTCATTTTCAGGCACTATATCTGACAGCTCTGGTAGTGTAGTGGTTACAAATTGGTCTGTTAACTGCAAGGTCAGCAGTTCTAAACTATCAGCTGCTCCGCGGGAGAAAGATGAGGCTTTCTGCTCCCGTAAAGATTTACAGCCTTGGAAACCTGTTCAGGGTCGCTATGGGTCGGAACGGGCTCGACGGCACTTATCAACAACAACAACAACATATCTGACAGCGTTTCTCTGCTATTCATAAGGTTTTCAGTGACTAAATAGTTGGAAGTAGTTTGTCACTCTTTCTTCCTAGTCTGTCTTTGGAAGCTCATCTGAAACTTGTCCAGCATGGGTGACCCTGCTGGTATTTAAAATACCGGTGGCATAGCTTTCAGAATCACAGCAACTCACAAGCCGTCACAGTATAGCAAACTGATTTCTATTATTATTTTAATAAGTAT